>NC_031799.1:8975909-8992409 GCF_001522545.3 Parus major | reverse complement strand
GGGATGTGCACATGCATGGGGCCAGGGCCAGGGACAGGGACAGGGACAGGGACAGGGACAGGGACAGGGACAGGGACAGGGACAGGGACAGGGACAGGGACAGGGACAGGGACAGGGATGGAAGCAAGGGTGGGAGGCATGGAGTTGGGGCAGAGATGGGGGCAGTGATGAGGGATTGTGGGCAGGGATGGAAACAGGCAAGAGGACTGGAAGAGAGATGGACACAGGGATGGGGATGGGTAAAGAAGGGATGTAGGAGGGGTTGTGTGGGGCTGTCCACTGACATCACCCAGCCTGGGGGTCTTTAGTCCCATGTCTACTGGTTGAGAGCTGGGTCTAAGTTTCCATCCTGCCCTGCAGAAGCTCCTGTGTCCCAAAGCACCCTCTGGTCACTGCAGGGGATGGACAGAAGGACATGAGAGCTGGGCAAGGTGCATGTTCAGAGACAGCAGGTGATCTGCAGTGGGTCCAGGGGACTGGAAGATGAAGGAAGCAAACCTGCCCCAACAGCAAGAGCAAGGCATTGCAGGCTGGAGGTGAGCAGCCCAGCTTGCATGTACCAGCCGAGAGGAAAGGCAAACGAAAGGTCAATAAAAGGGCAGGATCACGGCAAGGTCAGGGACAGGATGTAGGATAATTAGGACAGCTGATGAGCACAGATTGTGATGCAATAAGGGTGGCACATCCAGTGCTGATTTCTTGTAAACTTCACAGTTTTACTTTCAGTTTCCTTATTAAGCAAGCACAATTGTTGCATCATTCTCTGTCCAGCTGACTGTGTTCTTTAGAGAAACCAGGAGTCAGGGTATTTGCAGTTGTGGGGATAATGAAATCACAGAAATTATGTCCTGGGCCAACATGATTCTCAGCGTCCTCTTACCCTGCTGTGCAGGGCTCCCAACCTCACCCTCCACTTCCACTGGGGTCCTGTTGCCCTGAAAACTAAACCTGATAATGTTTTCATAGTTTTAGTTACTTTCCCATGAAAGTCCTGTAAACATAAGTTGTTTACACATTCCTCCTAGGAAACGCCTTTTGATGGACATTTCACATGACCAGTGTGCTTGGGAAGGTGGTAACTTAGTTATCCAATCCCTGGTCAATGTCGAGAATCTATAAATACTGGAGTCAGAGAATAAAGGTTCTTTCGTGTTCTAATGCTGAAAGGTGTTTGTGTGAATCATTTTGTGTCCTTAAGAGACAGGGTCCCAAGGCTTTAGCCTCACAGACCACTCAGAGAAGTCTTTGGGTGTTTATGGTGCTGGTGGCAGCTGCAGTGGGCATTTGGGGAGGGGAAGCAGGAGAATGAGCCCAGCACGACCCAGGACAGTGCCAAGGATCAGTGGGGATGAACTGAGGGCTCTGTGCAAAATGCAGGCATGAGGATGAGGGTGCAAGGTTGAGGATGAGGATGCAGGTTGACTTTTGACCAAAAGCTGGACCACCAGGCACATCAGCCAGTTGTGCTCAGTCAGTACAAGCATACCCTGGAAAGTCTCAGGTCTGTGCACTCTGGGTGCAGCCCCAGAGCCAGCAGGGAATGAGAGAAAAGAGCAAAGGCTGAGTAAGGCTGGGGAAGGACAGGCACCCTGTCAGAGGAAGAGGATGGCAGACAGACCCTGACACTTTCTTGGGGCCCTGTGTGCTTTCTGCCCCAAAGTCCCTGCCCCATCCAGCATTCTCTTGCCCCAGAGGCCCTGTAGCCCACAGGCAGCATTGCCCTTCACACCTTTTGCTCCTCTCTCTGCTGGCACAGCTTCTCCCTGTGATGCTCAGGAACAGGAATTAGGAGCTGTGCATCATGGATTAGGTACTCCATTAAGTTGGAAACTTCATGAGCTGCTGAAATGATAGATTAGTCAGGTGTAGTCTTCAACCCGCGCAAAGGGCATTTGACTTTTGTTTGATTTGTTTCCTAATAAGGTGATAAAATAAAGTTCAATGTTCAGATAACATCCTGTGAATATGAACACCAGAAAGGATCTGTATCCTGTTCCATCCTGCTACTGATTAGGTGACAGCCAGTCAGTGGGAACTACATGTACACATGCACACGTCATATGTACAACAGGTACACCTGCAGCATCTGGCTTTAGCCACCTGGTCTGCCCAGTAGCTTCCCCTGTAGTCCCAGGTCTCTCTCCTGATCCCCCCCCAGCATCCAGCCTGGATTTTGGACCACCCCAACACTCCACATTCCCCTCTGTGAGAGCTGGCACCCAGCTCTCCCCTATAAATGCATGCAGCACAGAGACTCCCAACCAGAACAGTAGCAGGAAATTGAGTTTGATGAGAAGATGGGGCAGAGAGGGATGCAGAGACACCAGACGAGGCCAGGTGAGAGTCCTGCTTGCCTGCATGCAGCTTTCACCCCTGCTCTCAGCTATGGGGTATGCTGCTGCCCCACACTGGGGGTGCTGCCTGGAGCCACCCAGCACAGGGCCCCTGTGAATGTCCCAAATGTGTGCACAGGCAAGAGGGCACCTGCTGAGGCCTGAAGCCATGATCAGGGAGCAGAATTACCCAGCTACTGTCCCCCAACCCCGTCTTTCCCAGCCCCTCCAAAACACTTCCCTGTTGTCTCCCCACCAGCACCTTGCTCTCCCCATGGCCACAGCATGGCTGCTTGTGTACCAGGGACACAAGGGACAGAGCTCTCTGCTGCATGGAGAAAGGTTTATTTGGCTCCATGTGTGAGGGCAGCAAGTGTGGGAATGGGGAGCCCCACCAGAATGTTGCTGGGAGGCAAGGGGAAGAAGCAGGGCAAGGTGAGGGTGTGTTTCCTTGCCAGGAGCTTGGGACTGGGACAGTGGGGAGATTTGGGGAGGCAGAAGGACAGCAGCATGCAGGCAGCACAGGATGTGTCAGCAGGATGGGAGGGAGGGCTGCAGGGTGAGATGGCAGGGGCAGAGCTCACCTTGTGGCTTTCCAGCTGTCCTTGTTTGACAGGACCTTTTCCTGCAGGAGCCACACGGTCTCCAGTGTCTCCTCCCCACGATGATCCACAAAGCACTGGCCCACGAAGGCAGTGGTGGAGTCTGGCAAGGTTTGAGAGAGGCAGAGCAGGGTGAGAGCCTGCACCTCAAGACAGGGAAGCCTGATCCTGGCAGACAGACGGACAAACACCACCTGCTACATGCTCTGGACAGAGAGATGGACTTCCCTGCCAGAGTGGCCAGGGGGACCACATCACCTGGACAGAGAATTGAGCATCAGCCCCGCCATGCCCCTTGGACAGACAGATGGACACCAGCATCACCCCTTCCAGACTCTGAAACCCACCAGAGACAGCTCTTCCCATGGCAGGAATGTGTACGTGTGGCCAATCTATGCCCACAGCCAGGGTCCCTCTGGGTGCCACAGGGGATTTGGGGCACCAGACAGGGGGGTTCCTGCTCCCAGCATGAGCAGGGGATCACTGTCACTGCTGTACCTGAGAACTGCCTCTGCACGGTGAAGACACCAAATGTGGGGTGTCTCTTGGCACTGGGATGCTGCTGAACCCCTTGCGAGGGTGACACCAGGATCTGCTTGTTAGTGGCTGCCACTGCGGTGTGGCAGGAGCCTGAGAAGTTCCCAGCTGTGTTTGTGGCCAAGATGGTCATATTGGAGCCCAGCTCATTTCTCCACAGGCCCTGCAGGTCACACTGGGGACCAGGGGTCGTGTGAGTATCTTGGGCAGTGCTGAGCCACTCCTTCCCCCAGCCCCGGCCTCCCCAAGCAGGGGGATGTGTGTCCCATGTCCCTCCTGTGTGCCAAGTGAGACCAGCACATGGGCACCAGCTGGGACAGCACCTCTCCCTCCCTGGGCAGGGCAGGGCAGAGCTGGGAGTACTGGGTACCTCCCTACTGCAGTGGCAGGTGACCAACAGTGCCTCCAGGGACAGCACAGCCAGAGCTGGCAGCCTCTTTGGTCATGCACACTGCACTGTGGCGTGGCACGGCACAGCAGGGCACAACAGGAGCAGGCAAACACTGTTCTGGGGTGTCACAGGACAGCACAGCATGGCATGGTGAAAGCATGCTACCCTGTCAGCCCTGCACACTGCGCCCCAGGGGTGGCACGGCGTGGCACAGCAGCCTGTGGCACAGCACAGCAGAGCACAGAGTGGCATCAGAAAGCACAGCAGGAGCAGGCAGCCCCTTGGCCATTCCCAGTGCTCTGCAGAGATGGCACAGCTGTGTGAGCCGCCCCTCACCCCCGGTGCTGCACCAGCACAGCTCAGCACAGCCACAGCTGCCCTTACCTGCCTGGCTGCAGCACCACGGGTCACGAGCAGGGCCAGGGCCAGCAGCAGCAGCAGCCTGGGGTGCCCACGGTAGTGGTGGCTGTGCGTGGTGCCCGGGCCTGCCTGCGCTGCTGCCCGTGCCCACCCTGCCCCTTTGATAGCAGAGAGGGCTGTGGCTGGGCAGCGGCCACCAAAACCAGGCATGAGACATGGGAAACTGGCCACTGAATGGCTGAAAGGGCTCCTGTTCCTCTGGCCAGGTGGGGGTCCCAAGGACCAGGATGGGGTGGGGGGGCTGCAAAGGAGGACTCTGTGTCACAGCAGGGGACGTGCCTCGGGTATGGTGACAGAAGGACACTGTGGTGGGTGTTAGGAATGTGTGTGCATGAGAATTGTCCAGAAAAATTGCATTTGTTACCTGGTGCATAACAAGGCAGTAATTACCCACCCAAGAGAGACATTGGTTATTTATTTTAGTTCCACAGGCCTGGGTCCTCAGTATTATTCCAAAAATCAAGCACACCAGGTATCAAAACGTTTTGCTATTTACACATTTTAGCAAACAAAGGCATTAATCTTCATTGGCTACAAGTTATTTAGTTCTCTTATTAATTATTATTCTCTCTCTTATCGGCTAAGTATTCTCTTGTGTCTGATGCTAATTAATCTTCAGGCTCAGCCTTCCTCTTCTTTTGAGTTCCTCTTCTTCTTGATTTAGTGGGCCATAAGTCCTGATCTGCCCCTGACAGAATTTACCTTCTACCCATGTGGAAAATGGAGGCACAGAAAGCTCAGGCTGTGTCCACAGGCTCAGAGATAGAGAGGGATACAAAGCTTGACCAAAGAACTTGGAAAAGGCTTGAAGATTTGGAACAATGAAGTTACACAGACACAAAGCAAGAATGTGGGTTTATAGTTTAAGCAGAAGTATGCTTTAAGCAAGTGGCATACATTCATAAGCTTTATGTAAGTGAAAATATATGTTGAGCAAAATAGGGAGAAATTTATAAGTTTAGCAATAGAACTTGTTATAGAGCTAGTAGGAAGCTTAAGATGTAGTTCTGTAAGTTTATGCATTATATGATTGGATAAGAAAGGATGCATTCTGGTAGAGCCATGTAATGCAAAACACTCAATGTTTGGTGTAAAAGGTTATTAGTGAGCTTTGTGGAAGTAGTTGACTGGCTAAGAAATTAATAAAAGACATTGTGACTAAAATTAAGATGGCGTTGGATGTAAGATCTTAAATGTTTCATCCTTCCATGAGACCGGTTATACAATAAACCATCTTTTACAACATCTCTCAGTCATCCCTGTCTCAATTACCCTTACATACCCAATCAGAGCTGATTCAGCACTGAGTATTTGCTGATCCAGTTGTCCTTATTAGTTTTTTTCTTATCTTGGGGGTTTTGCCAAGTGTCCTGTAAATTCTGCACTCTTTGTGTCCATTACCAGTGGTATATTGTTCATCCCAACTTTTGTAACCTCCACCCAGATCTGAGATCATTAAAGCCCAGCAAGACCTAAACCTTAACAAGGCAATTTCACCAAGTAATATATCTTTCTAACACAAGGACACAGCTTAGAGCCTGTTTGTTGCTCTCTGTTTCACAGACTAAATCTCCTTTCTTGCTGGTTAGGCTTGAAAGCAAAAAAAAGATCAAACACCAAAGAACAAATCTTTTTAACGTTTTATTCATCCCATGTTTTGCAACAACATAACAGGAGGCTGTATTTGCAGCAAAGCTTTATTGGGGAAAGCAGGTGGTGCTGCAGGAGAGGGGGTCACAGCCCTGGCACTGCTGCTGGCCTGGGAACCCCCAGCACCACGCTCACTCCTGTGAGGGCAGGCGGGTGAAGACATTGATGCCGACCCTGCAGGGACACAGAGGAGGAGATGTAAGGGAGGGATGTGACAGTGTCCAAACACACACCCAGCCCTGCATTCCCCCACCATATGTGCACCTTGGCAGGACCCCAGGGGATGGTATTTTTCCTTTCTGCATTTTACCCATGCACAAAGCAATCAAGGGAACCTTGCCATTGAGCTTTGTTAAGTTGTGCTTTTAAAACAGGTACTAAACCTGCTTTTGCAAACACCTGTGAGAGTGGCTCTGTAAGAAACCTAGCCCTCTCACTTGTGATATCCCCAACCCTCGGTGTTGCACAAAGGACCTGTGCAGAGCAGGGACAGGGGGCTCACCTGGTGGCTTTCCAATCACTTTTGATGCTCTCCACATGTGACCTCAGCAGCCACATGGTCTTCAACACCTCCTTTCCATCCTCATCCACAAAGCACTGGCCCGTGAAAACCGTGATGGAGTCTGTGGGGACAGGACAGGAGGTGGAGGGGAGTGTGGCCGGGGTGGCAGGTCAGTGGCTGGCCCAGCACAAGGGACAGCAGAGCCCCGCTGTCCCCGGCCTCTGGGGACAGCAGGGATGGGGACAGCAGGCAGGAGGGCTCAGAGGGCAGCGGGTGTCCCACGGAGAGGGGCAGAGAGCGCCGGCTTCAGCCCCTGCTGCCCCTGCTGCAGCCTGGCACTGGGAGCTGACAGCAAACAAGGAGCTCCAGGGACAAGGATGGGGGAGCCTCAGGGAGGGGAGAGGGAGAGCAGTGGGGATGGTGCAGGGGAAGGCAGGGAATCATCAGGGACACTGCAGGCAGGGCAGAAAAACTTCAAGAGCAGAACAGGGAGGGCAGGGGAGGTCCAGGATACCGTGAGGAGGCCGGGAAAGAAGTACCTGAAAAGCTCCAGTTGACGGTGAAGCCAAAGGTGGGCTGGCCCTTCTGGTTAGAGCTCTTCTGCAGGGTCCCCTTCAGTGGTGACAGCTTGATCTCGTTGGAGGTGGCTGTCACAGCCGTGTGGTAGGAGCCAGCAAAATCACCATTTGCATTCACCGTCGTGATGGTCATGTTGGAGCCCAGGTCATTGACCCAGCGCCCGGTCAGGGAGCACTGCAGAGTAAGGAACTCAGCACTTGTGCCTGCAGCCACAGCCCCCTGCCCACCCCACCCTCTGCATCCCACCCTGACAGTACCTTTTTCACAGAGAGGCCGTGAGCCCCCAGGGCCAGGAAGAGCACGAGGAGGACGGGAGTTCCTTGCACCATCTCTGCAGCAGGTGGAGAGTTGATGGGGATGTCCTCCTTGCAGGTGTCTGCTGATGCTCCTGCTCCCTCTCCTTTTTATTGCTGCCAGGGCTGTGGGTGGCAGCTCTGGTGAGGGCATTGTGCAATCTGGGTGTTTCCAAATCTGTGGCTCCCTGCCATACAACGGGGTAATTGCAGCAAGCATTACCAGAAGTGAGTGCTGAAAATGTCCATCCTTGCTCTCCTGGCACCTTGCAGGGAGGCCCTGGCTCCTGCTGATCAGTGACTGCCGGGAAGTGGTCAGTGGGGAAAATCCCGTCTCTGGAGCTGTTGTCCATTCTGTCACCCATTTGACACATCAGTTCTCTGCCCTGGTCTTGAGGATCCTTAACCCTGGTGGTTTCAGGATAGTCTGCAGAACACAGCTCACCCTGCTCTTCCTCACCCAGACATGCTCATGCAAACCCACCCACCATCCAGATTCTTTTGGAACTCAGCTTTCACCCCCCCCACAACCCCACCCCCCTCCACCTAATATTGATGGGTTTACACAGGTCTGACGTGCATTTTAAGCTGTTTTTACAGACTGGTTTGTGTTGGAATGAACTTATTTAATTCATGAAAAGCAAACATTCATTGAATATCTGTGACATTGGATTTTAATAGTGACCAAAGTTGTATTTACACAGGGATTCTTAGACAACTCTAAGAACATATTTGCATAATTCCCCTTAGGTTATATTTGCTGGCCAGGGAGGCTGAAGTGAATGGATTCAGCCCAGAGTTTCTCACCCATTTCTAAATGGTTTTCAAGGCAATCTCCTAAAATACATGTTTTAGTTCTCCCAGTCGTAATAGCAAAAGCTGATGGAGCCTATTCACCAGAAAATAATACTTTTTGTAAACTGGAGACAAGGCAGCTCTTTGCAGTGTCTCAGAAATAAACAATATTTATTTTAATTTTTCTCAGCCTTTGCTTTCTCTTCAATTTCACATTTGAGACCTGGTTTCTCTCTGACAGTAAAATGCAGTGCTATCCAGGCTGGAGAGCATTGTATTTCTGCTGCTGGAATCTCCACACCCCCCTCTCCTCCCTGCAGGAGACCTGCAGCTCTCTTGCATCCTACCTAGGAGAGGTCCCTGTTGAGAGAGCCAGGTGCTCGCTGGACATTCCTGCCCCTGTGTTTGCTGTCTCAGAAATCAATTGCATAACAAGGTGTGTTTTCCCACATAGCTGCTGTTTGCTCTGACTGTTTTTTGGCAAGAAGGTGCTGCCCAGAGCATTGCCAATGTTTGGGATAACAAGTAAGGTCAGTCTGGAACATTTGCAGAGGGCAGGAGGGGCAGACATTATCCCTTCTCCATCACCCCCTCTCCATCACCATCGTTCAGGGAGCTCCTGCCAGAATCCTGCAGATGGACAACACAAAGTCTTTGTGCTGCTGATGGCAGCCCACAGCTCAATCACAGCTGTAGGTTTATTTTAGCATCATACAAACAACACTGTTTATTTGTTCACATAATCTTTATTTTCCCTGTACTTAATAATCACTGTGGCTTATCTTGCAGGTTCAGGGTGGTCCATGAACTCAGCTCACTGCTCAAGCAGGCAGATTTCTCAGCTGGTCTCAGCTGAGCACCAAGGTGTCTCCATGGGGTTTGTGCCCTCCGGAGATCAGAGAGCAAAGTGGCTTGGAGCTGGCAATCATCACCACAACTAAATTCTGCAATGCCATGCCTGAGCCCTGGCACAGCAGGAAGTGGGGGCAACCAGCAGGCAGAGATGAAATCCAAAGCAGGACACACCAAAGAAGTTAAAAATCAGCAGGATTGTGGTTTAAAACCCATGAATCTTCAGGGTCTTGTGAAAATAAGAGTTGGTGAATAATAGTAAGAAACAGTTAATGAACCATTTAACTTGCTGCTCAAACTGGGGTTTGAGTCAGTCTTGAAAAACAATGGTGCAGGCAAAATGTCTGTAACTGGGGACTGTCCTCTCAGCCCTCAGCTACATCCATGCAGAATGCTGAGCTTATCAGATACAAGATTTATTGAGGTGATACAGCCCAAAGTGGAGGGGAAAGAGGAAATATCCCTTTATACAGCCCAATATATACCCCAACCTTTCGAAGGCACATTGCCTGGGGTTAAGGAAGAGTGTTGATGCGTCAAAGCAATACCAGTCCAGCCAGAGGCTGTTCTGGCTTCAGTGCCTGCTCTTGTTCCTTGCCAGCTGGACTGGGACATCCATCTTCTGTTGTTGATGTTGGACCATCTTCCAACAGAAGATGGATGGAGGTGGGAACCCTAGGTGTTCCTCACTGAATGTGCTGGCACCCCTGTCCCACCAACCTTGCCACAGTGACCCTAAGGGGCTGCATATCCATCCCTTTCCATTGTCTGTGGGCTTTGCCATGTGAGGATGACACAGCCTGCTCTGGGAGTGCTGCACCCAGGACAACCTGTCCTTCCTGGGTATTGTTATTTCTGTACCCATGTGGTTGCAGAAACACTCCCCTGGGGAGTGAAGAAAAGGCCATTTGTCACCCACTTGACAGCCCTGGGCCACCTCGGTGATTTCCTGCCTGCAGGAGCTCCCAAGACAGACAAGTGGGGAAAGAATGTTCACAGCAAGTAGGATATGCTGCTTCCCAACCCAGCCCTAAAGCCTGCTAGGGACTTAGGGGACATTAAGTTCTAAAGTGGACAGAAAGAGCTTATCGTCCTTCCTGTGCTGTTCTTAGGCCCCTCCTGCCCTTCACTGTGATGCCCTTGGAAATGCCGTACCCTGCGGTGTTCACAGGGCTCTACTGCCCTCCCTGTGATGTCCTTCATGCTCTTTTCCTGTCCAGCTCCATCTGAGATCAAGTGAGTTCACTGTCCCTGCCCTGCACAGATCCCCTGCACATCCCCAGGGAGGACAGGGCTCTCCTACCCCATGGGTGTCCCTTGGCAGCAGGCTCAGCTCCCTCTGATATGAAAGGAGCAGGGCCCGGGCACCACGCACAGCCAGCACCACCATGGGCACCCCAGGCTGCTGCTGCTGCTGGCCCTGGCCCTGCTCGTGCCCCGTGGTGCTGCAGCCAGGCAGGTAAGGGCAGCTGTGGGCAGAGTCTGGCTGTGCTGAGCTGTGCTGGGCTGTCCTGGGCACAGGGTGAGGGGCTGCACGCCCTGGCTGTGCCATGCCATGCTGTCTAACAGGCTGTACGCTCTTCTTGTGCCTTGCAATGCCATCCAATACCATCCCACACCGTTCCAATGCCATCCCATGGTGCAGTGTCCATGACCATGGGAATTCCCAGCTCTGTGGTGCTGTCTCTGTGGGTATTATTGACCACCTACCCCTGGTACAGGGGAGTACCCAGCACTCCCAGCTCTGTCCTGCTCTGCCTGGGGAGGGAGAGATGCTGTCCCAGCTGGTGCTCATGCCACTGCTCCCTGGTGGCACAAAAAGTGGCCATGCTGGCCCCACACATGTAGGACTCATGTCCCACTGCATAGGCAGGTAGGAGCAGGGCTGTGACTCAACACTGTCCAAGGCTCACATTTCCCAGAACTGCCTTTCTGGGAAACACAACAGGAAGGGCAATAGACCTTCTTAATCCCCACCCCTCCCTAACCAGGCTGGTGCAGCCTTCAGATGCTGCTTTGGCACAAAAAGGAGGAAAAGGAAGCCAGGTGCCCAGCCCTGAGCAGAAGGGCACAAGTTTGGTTAAGGGTCAGCCATGGGCACAGCTGCTCCCCACAGAGGCATTTCCTGGCTCCTGGCCTTACCATGCCTTTCAGACAGCAGATAAGAAAGTAAGGGTCAGGTCTTTGCTGCCATTACATCTGGGGAGGTGGGTGAAGATGTACATCCTGCTCCATAAGGGCCAGACACCCCTGGGACTTGTCCCCTCCCTGCCTCTCTAGCCCACCAGCCAAATCCAGGAAGATAAAGGTGAATTTCGAGAGTTCCCTCTTCCAGTTTAGTCCTGTGCCAAAGGAGACATTGAAGAAGAATGAGAGGAGACAGACAGATACCTTTTTTAAGAACCGAAGTGATTTATCCCCTTAAATGTGCTCCACTGCCTGCCCCCGGCGCCAGCAGGGAGGGGGCCATGGTACCAGACCAGGACCTGCTTCTTGGGCTCAGATTGTCACTGTCCAGGGA
Organism: Parus major; assembly: GCF_001522545.3. Lineage (NCBI taxonomy): Eukaryota > Metazoa > Chordata > Aves > Passeriformes > Paridae > Parus > Parus major. Next base: position 8,980,934 of record NC_031799.1, on the reverse strand, counting down.
GCCGGGTCTCCCCTGGGGATTGTATCTGCCACAGGCCCCCCTGGGGCAGAGCCAGTCAGTATGTGCAGTGTCACCCCAGGACAACTACAGCACCCACGTGCCTGAGTGCACCACTCCAATATCCTCACACACACATTCTTTTTTTCCTGCAGGACAGGTCCCCACCTTACCCAGCCCAATGACTGCAGAACGTCTCCTGTGCCCCTGGACAAGGCACCAGCTGCAGTTTGGGCTGGCTGGGGAACCTGCAGGCTATCAGAGCCCTGAGTGTAAAGAGGTGGGGGGCTTTGGGCTTGGTGCTCACGTGGACCCCGCAGGCTTGGTCTAGAGCAGGAATCAATTTTGCATGAGGAAAGCAACATCGCGTGCTGGGTCAATTGTCCCTAAATAGCATTTCAGGAAAATAACAGGAGGAAGTGCAAAAGTCTCTTTTCCCAAAAAGATTTAAAAAGATTCCGCTCAGTAGAGTGGTGTTGAAATACGTTCCACCTTCCTCATGGGGAGGCTGAGATCTCATCCAGCTAGTGAATCTCCAAAGACAGCTTCTCTCCCACAGTCCCTGGTTAAAGCCCACCCAGCTCTAGAAATTTTGCTCTGGGAACCTGGCCAACCAGACTACTCTCATGTGGTTTTTGGTTACCAATGTTTGTTCCTTAGGGAAAGGACTTTCTCCTTCACTGTACTGTTCTCTCAGCCTCTGCACCACCTACAGCAAGCACCACAGTACCTTCAGAAGATGGGACACTGGGCAAAGGTGGACAAAGGACTGTCCAGGATCAGCGAGGCTGAGGGTGTTTTTCTGCCAAAGCCAGTCTGACAACATCAGAATTCACATCCAGCTGCAAAGTCCATGTTGTGGATACTGTTTGTTTGTGTAACTGCTGGGAATTTTGGGGAAAGAAAGTACAAGAAAAATTCAGCTTCAGGTCAAGGAAAAAACAAAACCAGCTTAGTCTGAGTGAGTTCCAAAGTACTTTAATCCTTTCAGTCTTTTAACTGGGTGATGATGCAAAGTGAGCAACCAGGAGAGAGAGAGAAGAAGCAGTCTGGGGCTGAGGAGGTTAGGTGGAGGCAGACATGACCCCTGGTGGTTTTCTGTGTCTGATTGTAGATACCTGAAACTTTTCTCTCAAGGGAAAGTTAAAGACTTCTGAAAGGTCAGCTGTGCTTGCTGATTAAGCACTCATTTCATAAGATTATCAGGAAAACAGTAAAAACCTCCCTCTGACTATGAAAAAAAAATTAAAAAAAAATAAGGTAAGAATTAAAAATATTTACCAGAATAGACAGAAATATCACACTGAGCAAGTTATTACCAAAAGAGAAAAAGAGAACAAAGAAACACAAAATGAAACCTTACAAACAAAAAGAAACCAAAAAACAGCCATCCAGGTCCTGAGCATGGCAACAACATGCCAGCCAAGAAAAAAAGCAGCAGAGCAGAAGCACATTCAGATGAAAATCTTCTACACACAGCTGAAAATAAATATAGCATTTGTAACACTTACATTACTGAAAATAAAAGTAGGAAATGTCATTGCAGAAGTCATGGAGTAACCAAAGCATCTACTTGCAAGAGAGACAAGAGGCAGGAAGCTCATCAGCACAGACCAGGAGGTGCCAGACACTTGTGCTCAGTCTGGTGACACCAGAGTTGGTGGAAGCAGAGGCTGCCATGGCACTAGGCAGGACCTGGCCAGGAAAGGCTGGGAAGGCCAACCAGACAGCTTTGGCAGACTCAAAGCAAAAGCAGAAAATCCCTTCTCTCTGTCAGGAAAATTAATCCACAAACACCAGAGGTTTATGTCCAAAAAGGAGACAGAGGAGTCCTTTTACTTTATTCGAATAAAGGGAGAGGCCATGGGGCATTCCCCTGGGGTCTCTCAAATTTTTGGAGGGTGCAGCCTCCTTTTTATCCTAATTCCCGGCCGCTTGTCCCTTCTCTCTTTCCCCATAGGCTGAGGTACTTGAGAGGTACAGGCTTCCTGGAACGCCTGATACCGGTGGCGATACCTTCCCCCCACAGCCCCAATGCATAATCCCTTCTTAACTTTTATGGAATTCATAGTGTTCTTTTAGTGCCCCTTTGATCTTCTACTGGAATCCATCCCATTGTTTCCTTTGTCTCTCACTGATAGCTACATCTTATCAACTGACCCACAGCTTGTTTGTAAAGACAAGCTCATCATTCCTCTCAATCCCTCCTCTTTTAATTTTTGTTAGTAATTGTCTTTACAAACTTTAGTTATCATTGACCTAATTTCTTGTTCTTGGGTCCTTTTTGGCTTTGTAACTATTTGCAGTGGCATCACTCTCTGCCCTTTTGTAGCTATCTCTGGGTCAGTAGGCACGGCTACTACCTGCATTCCTTTGATCACATGTTGAATGAGTTGTATTAAGCAAGGGATCATGCATGGTCAAAAGATTAGAGTTGCTACAATACATAAGAGATAAAAAAGCATTTGTTTGACCCATAGGCCACCAGGTAACCATGAAAACATGTCTCATTCCCATCCTTTCCATGTTTGTACCGGTACATGGGCTAACACTCTAATTCCTTTTGTTATTTGTTTTACTTTTCCATTGTCATCTATTTGCAAACAGCAGTTTGAGTCATTAAATTTTCCACACACACCCCCTTCTTCTGCTAATAAATAGTCTAATATCATCTGATGTTGAAATATTGCATTTCTCATCTGAGTAGACTGGTCAGCAAGAAGGTCAAGAGTGGTAGCTGTCTGGTTGATTATTATTTCAAAGACAGCTTGCAACCTAATTATCCAATTTAGATTATAAATTGGTTCTCTGGCACCTGATATTAATTCATTTGGGTTCCAGGTAGCTGGTCCATAGTGTTGTATGATTCGTTCAGGTGGCCATTCATCTTTTCCCCACTTTTGGGTGCTCTTTCCAACCAGGGATGTATCAATGGACTGCTTTTCTCTAATTAGATCATCATATACTTTGATTCCTAACTGATTTCCTTGAACTTGTGGCAGCAGAAAGAACAATGGCCTAATATACCCCACATAACATATTCCTGACCAGTTTGGAGGTAGCCTGCGGTAAGCATTTTGGCCACAAATCCAGTAATGCCCCTTTAGAGCCCAGGTCCCATTAGCGAAGGGACCTTTCCAATTTTCATCATCAACTGGTGGGTCAAAATACAGCTTGCTTCCAGGGCCTAGGGGTCCACCCACAATAGTTGCCTCGCCATAAGGATCACAATATTTACATTTCCAAGCTCTTACATGAGGTTTCCACTTGCAATCACATCCCAGATCTGTTTTATTAGATCTGGATCAGAACTTACTGAAAAGGGTTCAAGTTCCATTCTGGTGTTGCCATTTCCACTGATAGTCTCGGACAACATGTGTCGGACTTGTGGAATTATCCCGGGGGCAGCTTAAAAATAAAGGGTCAAAAAACTTATCTTTCCCCACTGCTTTACAGCCTTCAAAATCTTTTTGGTAATTATGGAAGGAACACCTTACCCAGCTACCATTAGTGAGCTTAACATGCGTTTGATTCCACCTGCCTTGATATCTGGAACAGTCATAAGGAGGGCAGTTGGGGGTCCAACAATCTAAACCCAAAGATAAAGTCCAGTCACAAACGCTCTTTCCCACATATGTGCTTCCTGTTCCGTTTAAGCAATAAATGCCTTTTTCAGAAGAATGAAGCTGCCATGGACTTCCTTCTTTGTCCCAAAATCCTGTTCCATTATGGACTTCACTCAGGGTGCTAAGCCACCATTTAGGCTCGACCGGGCTTGTCGCTGCCCGCTCGGCCCTTCACACCTTGGCTAGCTCTGGCCGATGTCAGTGGCAGGAGTGGGGAACCAGGCAAGCTCTGCGTGGTTCAACCTGGAACCTCCAGAGCTCCTCTGCGCTCTGGCGTTTTGGCTCACAGGGCGACACGGCTTGTAGCGAAGGGAGAAAGAGTGCTCAGGCTCTCCCAGTTTTCCAGGAACAAGTTTATTCCAACAGGTGTAGGGGAAGAAGATGAGGTACGGGGCTGGGATCGCAGGGAAGAGGTCTGAGCCGAGACACCGGGCACCTCCGTGCACCAGGTTTTAAGGACTGTGGGCGGCCCATACAGCGACCAATGGGACAACAGCAAGGGAGGAGTTGTGGGTGGGGATTACAATATGCAGGACCAATGACAGGGACCCGGGGGAGGGAAGGGAGCTGTACAATCAATAGGGCATCGAGGAAGGGATGATAGGCAGGGAGAGAACTGGAATAAAAGGTGGGGTTTACATAGATTGATAGTGCTTAGGGGCAGGATTGGGGTGATGGATGGGGAACAATCTGGAAAAAGGGGAAGGGTTTACAATGATGGGCAACTGGGGACAAACCATTTTGGATGGCAGGGGAGCAACTGGGGTAAACCAACTCTGAACTTAATAAAACTAAACAAATCGGCGGCAACAGGGCTGGCCACCCATGGCCAGCTTTCAGATTCTCCTGGCCCTCCGCAGACCCAACAGTTCCTAAGGTTAAAGATCTTTGCTACTTGTTCTCCTAAAGTAAAAAAATTATTTTCCCACTTTAGACCCCAATTTAACTGAAAATATAAAGGTAAAATTATTAAGAGAAACTTTCTAATAGTGTTATAATCTAATTTCTAATTTTCAATTTCACGTTGTCTTCTACACCACCTGTGGCAAGTGACAGCACAGAAACAGCTTAGCATAAAGAAAGCAATGACAGCATGGATTGGCTCCCAGTGACTGGAGATCTGAGAGTAGGGAAGTTCATACAGACTATTTTAGCAGGCAGTCTGTGGGTAGGCACTCAGGGCTTCCCCCGATGTCGACGCACCGCTACTGCTCCAATCCACTCCTGCGGAGTGTCAGTCGCGGCTTCCCATCCTTCTCCTCCAGCTGAGATGTCCAAATCTCTGGAGCTTTAGAGACCTTGACTCGAGTGTGATGTGTCCACCCATGTTCAGCTGTCTTGACAGCTGTTTCTGTGGTCAGCAACACCTGGAAAGGTCCATGCCACTTAGTAGTGCTTCTTT
>NC_031799.1:8972410-8975809 GCF_001522545.3 Parus major | reverse complement strand
TCTCCTCCACAGTTCACGGTGTGCCTGCGGTGCAAGGGGCAGACGATTTACCAGCAGGTCTTGTCCGTGGAGAGACCCAGCAGGCTGCAGGGCTGGAACTGGGGCTACTGCGGCCGCTACGCCTTTTACCATGCGCTGTACCCCCGTGCCTGGCTGGTGTACGAGCTGCCGGGGCAGAAGGTGGTGCTGACTTGCCGGCAGCTCTCTCCCGTCATCCCCCATGACTATCAGGTAAGGCGGGGCCGGTTTTCCCAACATTTCCCGGTGTCTGCGCTCAGCCGTGCTCCCAGGCGGGGGAAGCCGCGCAGCCGTGCGTGCGGGAGCTCGGCATTGCAGCAAGGGACGGCTCGGCGCTGCCACACTGCCCGTGCTGGCTGCCAGCCCCAGGCGAGGGTGGCAGCTGTGCTGCTGACACGTCTGACCTTCCTCTTACCCCGGCGCAGCACGTGAGCCTGTATCAACCTGCCGAGCAGATGAGTGATGAGGCACCCGCCTGAGCGGCGGAAAACGCCGCTTTCCGCCTCTCTGCTGCCCGCCGTGGTGTTTGCCAGCCCAGGGCTTCTCTTTTGAATTTTATCTTGCCGAAGGGCCTCCCAAATTCCTGCGCTCCTGCTGCTGCTGCTCCTCAGCTTGGCAGCAGGCGCCCAGACGGAGTTATTATTGCCAGTGCTCTTGCTGCCGCTGCACGGCGTGTGGCGTCCCCAGCAGCGGGGGAAATGATGCCGGGGCAGCTGCCTGGGGAGCAGCAGCCCTGTAGGACAGCATTGTGTGTCTCTGCCAGGACTCCAGCTTGCCAGTGGGAGTGTTCATCTGGGAGGTGGAGAACGAGAGGGATGAGGACGTGGAAGTGTCCATCATGTTCAGCCTGCAGAACGGCACGGGAGCGGAGGAGGACAGGAGCGGTGGGCACTGGAACGAGCCCTTCACCTTCCAGAAGGATGGTGAGCGGGTGGCTGGAGTCCTGCTGCACCACTGCCCAGCTGTGAACTCCTTTGTTATGAATATGTTAGTATACTTTGTCAAAAAGACATTAGTTCACTATTAATTAGGTTAATAAAAATTATGTAAGTTACATGATGGTTGTATGAGGATGTTGTAATGAGGGAGTTATCCAGTTGAGAACTTTCTGGAAGTTGAATGCTGCAACCAGGAACAACGTGGTGGACTGCAATTGGAGGAGAAAACTACCAATGAATAGGACTTATGAAAAAATAATTGGTGTGGAATGCTCCACCATATGAACCAAAGAAAGAGCTTAGATTTGGAGAGCTTAGATGAGGACTCCAAAATGGACCAATTGGACTGGTGGCAAACTTATAAAGAGGGGTAAAGGCTGATAGTTAGGGTCTTCCAACAGAGCCAAGCCTCCTGAGGAATGCCTGGCCATGTTTTTTCTGTACAGGCTGTTAACTGTTAAAATTTTCTGTTTTGTTGAGTGGGTCCTGGGCTTATCCTGGGGCTCTGTCCTCAATTAGTGATTTGTTTTGTTTAATAAACAAGGATACACTTTCTATAAGTGTATGAGCCGTTTATAACCCCTTCACTCTGGCCATCTCTGCCTGGGAGAAGGTAAAGGGCTGGCCCTGCTGCTGGGGCTCCTGCTGGGGAAGATGTGCAGCCCTGCTGGATGTGGGGGAGCTGCCTGCAGGCAGCTGGCAAAGGATGGGTGTGCAAGGGTGTAAGAGATGGTCTGAAGATTCTCCCATCTGTCTCACGACCGCCACAAGGAAAGACCCTGAACATCACAAGGGACTCGGTACAGGGGCTCTGGCCTGGTTGAGGTGGATGTTTGCCAAGTGATTGTTTGCAGGTACCGTGCTTGCTGTTCTGCCACGGTACACTGCCCTCGCTCTGGCTGGCGAGTAGAGACTTGTACCCCACACCTGCCCCCCTGAGCAATGGGCCTCATCACAAAGGTCATCAATCTCCTCTGGTTTGGCCTTATGCCCCTTGCTTTGTAAAAAACTATAAAATACATCCCAAAACTTACTTTCCTTTGAGATCTCCCCAACAGACTGAAGACTCTGTGTCGATGGACGGCTGAGTGGACTTTGACGTTGGTAGCTATAATCCCCTTACTCTCTCTTTCTCCTCTTTTCCCTCCATCGCATATTAGTGCTGATGAACACTCAATAAAGTGTGTTTTGCTGTTGCTGTTTAAGTCCCTGATTTGCTGATAATCTTTTGTACTCTAAGACCAAATAAAAGAACCACATCATGAATCCCACCTTGCGGATCGTGACAAAGGGCTTGGGGTTGACAGNGGGTATAAATAAACCACTGTCCCTCTCTCTTTAAGGGCTTGCAGCACCAGCAGCTGCTCTGACCACCCCACCAGACATGAGGAGTCTGCAGCCAATTCTCCTCTTCCAACTGAAGAAATGCAGCCTTTAGGGTCCTGAACAAGTCTTAATCCCCTTACATATTCAAATAGGAGTTTTTAGGGCAGCAAATAACATGTGTAAAGTTGCAAATATTTTTTATTCTGTTCTTAAAGAAAAAGTGTTGGTGGGGTGTGTTCAGTTGAACCCCGGCCTTTCCCACTATGAAATAGTAATAAATGGAATTTATTTGTGCTAACTAAATTGTAACTGTTATTAAAGTTATTATTAGAAGCAATCAAAAAAAATCAGTGTTGTAAGGCAGATGCACCCCTTTGTAGATGTTACATGTTAAAATTGAGGTACAGGATGTAGTTTGGAAGATAAGTGATGTCTCAAGATGAAAATGGCCTTGAGATGGACAAAATCAGGACAATTTTAGGCATTGAGGCTAAAGATCAGTAAATATAAGACTAATTATTAGCCTTACATAACACAACGTTTAGTAAGCACGTGCAAACCTGCAAGGTTATCCAAAGGACAACAAGGAACAGGAGAAGCCTTTGCAAAAAGACCCCCAAAAGAAGACTGAAGACCCCCTAACAACAAGTGAAGCATGCACCGTGAAGAAAAGTGACATAAAATCAGAAAAATCGGAACTAAGACAAAATTTACAGGAAACATTAATGAATATGTATAAGCATACAATATATAAGGTTAGCTTGAAGTGCTTTGTTTTGTATGTGAGGCAGGGTGGGAAGCCTCTGCAGCACAGTGGGTTTTGGGCATGAGGTGGGGTAACAAGCCCTCCCCGTACCCTGGTTGGTTTTGCTTATGCTTTAATCATACTTAATTACTGGCAAATTATAGATATATAAATTGTAATTTTTTACTAAATTGTATTCTTTTACTATACTGTATTCTTTTATACCAAATTACTATTGAATTTACTAAATTGAATTCATTTTTAATTAAACTGTTATTAACTCAAGGGACCTAGTTGTCAAAATTCGAATTTCATTTATAACAAAATAATTTCTAAGCAGTTTGCACCAAGGTCGTCGAGGGGAGTGAGTGT
>NC_031799.1:8969860-8970344 GCF_001522545.3 Parus major | reverse complement strand
ATAGGCTGAGGTACTTGAGAGGTACAGGCTTCCCGGAACACCTGATACCGGCAGAGATACCTTCCCCCGCCCCACCCCCAATGCATAATCCCTTCTTAATTCTTAACTTTTGTGGAATTGATGGTGCTCTTTCAGTGCCTCTTTGATCTCTTAGTGGAATCCATCCCATTGTTTCTGTTGTCTCTCACTGATAGCTTCATCTTATCAACAGACCCACAGCTTGTTTGTAAAGACAAACCCCTCATTCCTCTCACAGAGCAGTCACACATAGCTGTGGGAGATGAGCCTCAGGCCATAGCTCCAGGTGAAGCAGGGTTCTGCTGGTCAGCACCAAGTGTGGTCCCACAGAGCACCATGATGTGGTTGGGCTGACAAAGAGGAGCCCAGGCACACACTGGCCTTCAGGGGCAGTGACAAGAGAGGCAGCACAGTGCCATGGTGGGGAAGGGGAACAGGGGCACTGATCCACAGACAGAGGAGACTG
>NC_031799.1:8963696-8969566 GCF_001522545.3 Parus major | reverse complement strand
TTGTGCCTGAGGGGCTGCATGTTCTGAGTGTGCCATGCTGTGCCATGCAGATCCACACCCCACTGCAGTGTCCATGATCAAGGAGGGGGCCAGCTCTGGCTGTGCTGCCCCTGGGGGGTCCTGTGGGTCTCCTACCCCTGCTGTAGGGGGAGGTACCCAGTACCTCCACTCTGCTGCCTTGCCTAGAGACAGGGGGTTGCTTTCCCAGCTGATGCCCCTGGGCTGGTCCCAGCTGCCAGAGGGAAGGGGCTGTGCCATGGGACACACATCCTGCTGTGCTGAGGGAGGCTGAAAGTGGAACTGTGCCTTGGCACTGACCGAGCCACCCACACAAGCCCCAGGGTCACGTGCAGGGTGTGTGGAGAAATGAGCCAGGCTCTTATATAACCCTTTTAGCCCTGAACTCAGCTGGGAACTTCTTGGGCTCCTGCTTGGCAGCCACCAACAAGGTGATCCCAATGTCACCCCTGCAAGGAGCCCAGCAGCCAAGAGCTACCCCACCTTTGGCTTCTCCGTGCAGTGGCAGTTTCCAGGTACAGCAGTGCCAGCAATCCCCTGCCCATGCTGGGAGGGGAGAGTCCCCCAGCTGTCACCCTTAATTCCTCATGGCACCCAGAGGAACCCTGGCTGTGGGCACAGAATTGGCCCAAGAATCTGCTCCTGCTTTGGGACATGGAGGAGATGAGGGACATGGGATTGTGGGGGTGTCTGTCTCCAAGAGCATCACAGGCAGAATGGGAGCTTGAGACAATGTTTATTAAAAAAGCCCTCCCACTGAATCACTAGGTTCACAAAGGATTCTTCAACTCTAGAATCCTGCTCAGTGAAGAGTTTGGGCATAGCTGAATCCAGCTTAGCCCTAGATTTTGTCAGTGGATTATGTCTGTACAGATGTAATAGAAACTTTGGGTAAGATAGTACCACCACAGGATTGAGGATGGCAAATCAGATACATTTATATAAAACAGATAATGTATCATGATAATTAGACAAAAATATCTTAATGATTTACTACAGATTAGAAGCTATAATGATTTCTATAGTATAATTCACTATTTTGAAGCACTATTCATTATATTAAAGCTAGCAAAACAAATTACACACTAGTGCCTGAAATTACTCACCCATACCAGTAATTCTGGGCAAAACTCTCTGCTTCAGCCTCAAGAAGGGGGTATCCCCATGCAAAGGAAGGAATCTCCACACACTCTCTGGGAAGGAGGGTGTAAGAAGACCCTGCCTTTAGAAATTGGGAGCAGGCTTTTACAGTATAATGTGATTGTCAGTTGTGTCAGCTAAGCAGCTTTAGATATACTATCAATAGCAGCACTTGCTGGTTTCCTTTATTTGGTTTTTTACCTCTTCTATCACATCTTCGCATCTCTATTCAGGATGTTTAACTTTGGGGACTGACAAATCAGACACAATTCAGCTTTATTCAACACCAAAAGCAACAAGACACCCCTTTCTCCATTCACCACTGGTAGCTTTGCAAATAGGGAATTGTTCAAGTCCATTCACCCCCACTGTGGGCAGAACATCCTCATACAGAAAGGTGCCTGGGCTGTCCCTCTCTCTGTCCAAGGGGTATAGTATCCATCTGTCCAGGAGTTCTGTGTGTCTGCGGGCATAACAGGAAAGGCAGTGGAGCTCCCTCCTTTCCTTCCTTCCTTCCTTCCCACACCAGGATGGTACAGCCTTCAGATGCTGCAGTGGCAGAGAAAGAAGGAAAAGGAAGGAAGGTGCCCAGCCCTGGGCAGAAGGGGTTTCGATTTAGCTGAGGGCCCGCAGGGCTGTGGTGCAGGAGCTCCCCACAGAGGCCTTAGGAGGAGCGCTCTCCCCTCCGCCACCGGCAGGAAGGGCAGAGCCAGGAACCAAGCAAGAAGCAGGTCTTACCTGCTGGCACTTCTGGAGAAGTGGGTGAAGAGTCAGATCCTGCTCCCTTTAGCAATACTTCACAAGAGCCAGCCACCCCTGGGACTTGTCCCCTCCCTGCCTCTCTAGCCCACCAGCCCAATCCAAGAAGAAACATGGGAGCAGAAAGGATTTCCTCTTTTGGCTTGGCTTGGTGGAAAGAAGACACCGAAGAAGAAGAAGAGTAGACAGCTGGATAGCTTTATTAAGAACTGAAGTGATTTATCCCCTTAAATGTGCTCCACTGCCTGCCCCCGGCGCCAGCAGGGAGGGGGCCATGGTACCAGACCAGGACCTGCTTCTTGGGCTCAGATTGTCACTGTCCAGGGAGCCGGGTCTCCCCTGGGGATTGTATCTGCCACAGGCCCCCCTGGGGCAGAGCCAGTCAGTATGTGCAGTGTCACCCCAGGACAACTACAGCACCCACGTGCCTGAGTGCACCACTCCAATATCCTCACACACACATTCACCCACAGCCTTTTTTTCCTGCAGGACAGGTCCCCACCTTACCCAGCCCAATGACTGCAGGAGAGAGGTCTCCTGTGCCCCTGGACAAGGCACCAGCTGCAGTTTGGGCTGGCTGGGGAACCTGCAGGCTATCAGAGCCCTGAGCGATGGGGAAGGGGAGGCACAGGCTCCAGCAGCAACTCCTCAACCCACCACGCTCTGAGGAGACATCCCCCACACCTCTGGTCCCCCTTTGTGCTCAGCATCAGTGGCTGAAGCCCCCTGAGGTCAAGGGCATGTAGTGGAGGTAGGGAAGGAAAACAGCAATGTGAGTACTAGCACAGAGCGGGAGGGGAGGGTCCCTGCCTGCCATCTGCAGCCCCCCCCAGCCCGTGGTGCACCCAGTGCCCTGCCCAGTGCCGAGGCTCAGGGGTGCGTGGGGCCCTGGCGGAGCTGTGCGGGTGCCGGTGCCTGGCCAGCCCGGTGCTCCAGGGCTAGCTGCATGCTCCAGATGCTGAGAGGCCGCATGTAGGCCAGTGAGCGGTACACCTTCTTCTCCCGATAGGCCTCGGGTGTCTGGAAAGCCATGCCCAGCCGTTCCCAAACCGTCCTGTAGCAGCCCTCCGCCGTACGGAAGCCTTCCTCCACCATGCCCTGCAGGAGAAGGGAACAGGACCATCAGCACCTCCACAGAGTGCAAGGAGCAGGTGCTGGGGAGCACGGCAGCGGCATTCCTGCTCACCTCCTGGATCATGGTGGCGGCCAGGGAGTAGACCACGCCGACCCACACCTCGCTGGACTGGACACTGGAGGTGTCAGGCACGCCGTCGGGTCTCATGCCGTTCACTGCCCCCATGGTGCCACCCGCAAAGCTCAGCACGTTCTTCTCAAAGATGGTCTTGAGCGCGCTGAGAACGTGACTCTTGGGGAAAACCTGAGCAGAGAGAGATGGGCTTGGTGCTCATGTGGACCCCTCAGGCTGGGTCTGGAGCAGGATTAAATTTTCCATGAGGAAAAGGGCAATACTGCTCGCTGGGTCAGCTGCAACAAATTCCCACCTCAGAAAAAATAACAGGACAAAGTGAAACATCTCTTTCCCAAAAGGATAAAAAAGTCCCCAAAGAACTTAACAGAGAGGTGCTGAACCACATTCCACATTCTTCAAGAGGATACTGATACCTCATCCAACTAGTTGATCTCCAAAAAACAGATTCTCACCCACAGTCACTGGCAATGCCCCTTCCCCATTGCTTGGGGGTTGGCTTTGGGGGCCTGGCCAACCATACCATCCTCATCTGCTTTATGGTTGTCACTTGCAAGAGGGACAAGAGGCAGGAAGTTCATCAGCACAGACCAGGAGGTGCCAGACAATTGTTCTCAGTCTGGTGACACCAGAGTTGGTGGAAGCAGAGGCTGGCACTTTGCAGATCCTGGCCAGGAAAGGCTGGGAAGGCCAACCAGACAGCTTTGTCAGACTCAAAGCAAAAGCAGAAAATCCCTTCTCTCTATGCTCAAGCCAAGCATTCCCTGCAGACATTTTCCCCCAGTGTGGCTCTGGAGATAAGCCCAGGGGGTGCTCTGGGAATCAGTGAAGGGCCCTTCTCTGGCAGAAGCTTTTGGGCACACTTTCTTCAGGACTGGATCTCTTACATGACATTTCCGACTTGTTCACCGCTGAACTCTGCACCCAGCAAGGCCTCGTTCATGAGGCTACAGACAGGAGTGATGGCAGCCAGGCAGTGGATCAAAATACATGGAAAAAATCCATGAAATGTCATAGGAACAGAGGAGAGGACTTCACCACAGTCCCACCTCCCAGTTGGCTCAGAGCTCACCAGAGACANGGGAGTTCCTTGCGCCATCTCTGCAGCAGGTGGAGAGTTGATGGGGATGTCCTCCTTGCAGGTGTCTGCTGATGCTCCTGCTCCCTCTCCTTTTTATTGCTGCCGGGGCTGTGGGTGGCAGCTCTGGTGAGGGCATTGTGCAATCTGGGTGTTCCTAAAATACCAGCCGTCAGAGAGGCTGTTTTATCTCACCAGAATATGTTTGTTCCAAGATTAATGTGGACAATTAGACAGATACAGGAGCTGAGTTGGGTGATGGTGTTGACTTAATTGGTTTTGGTATAATGAAGGTTGTTAAGATAAATTCAAAACAAGAACAAAAGTGATGACATCACGTTTGAGCACTCTGATGAAGAACATAATAAAGACATTGCTAGTGAAAGAATGTAGCAAAAATTTTGTTTGCTCACAATAAGAATCAAAAGGATTGTGTTACCAAAGGAACAGAAGCAAAGAATCAAATAGAATATTACATCCTACTGCACACACCATCAAGTTATTGTATTCCTACTAAATTTCTTCAGTTATTCCCTATTCCATGCTTCCAAAAGGACATTTCATAATGTCAATTTCAACATTTCCAAGTAACGAGCTTCCTCATGCCTAAACAGCACAGCCCCTAATCTCAAACCACATGAACTTTAAAACAGTAGCCATTTATTTCCACTTCCTAAGGAATCTTAGACATTATCCTTTTATTCTCCTATACTCCAAATCTCTTTGTCAGTAACATGATTATATTGAATAAATTATTATTATTATAACCTGCATTCCATGTATATTATCCCGTATCTAAGAAATGACCAATAATAAGATAATAGCCTTTCAGATACAAACTGCTTTAACATCAAAATGCATGAAGCCTATGCATAGGAAACAAAAATGGGGGAGATATGGGAAATCAGACAGCTGAGCTGGGTAATGCCACCAGCCTCTAGGAGCTGGTACAGTGAAAACTGTGAGAAAGATAACCCAAAACGAGAACGAGAGTCAAGACATCATGTTTGAGTGCTCCGATGAAAAAATGTAACAAAGGCATTGCTAGTGAAAGAAAGTAACAAAAACATTGTTTGTACACGATAATGAAAAAGACCCTGTTACTAAAGGAACAGAAGCAAAGATGTCTGAATAGAATATTTAATACAAAACATAAAGGCCTATAAATGCTGGTGATCTAGTGTAATAAACAGCTTTGCTGGCATAACATAATTGATGTCTCTCAGTCCCCACAGACAGGTGCAGATGGACAGCCCAGGTGAGATGCCCTGGTGTTCTGGTGTCACAGTACCCCTCCAGCCTCCCACAGCCATCCTAAGGGAGGGCTTCTTTGCATCTTTGTCCTTCTCCATTGGCTCTGGGCTCTGACATGGGAAGACACCAACAGGTGCAGGGATGTAGCATCTGTGAGCTTGCTCTTGCCAGATAAGGTTATTCCTCTGCCCAGAAATTCTCCCCTGGGAGCAGAAAGAAGGCCATTTGGCACCCACTGGCAGCACTGGGACAGCAGAGTGGTCTGCTGAAGAATGGTCACAGAGGAAAGGGCAGGGGGCTTCCTACCTGGCAGCCCTGAGAGCAATTAAGGATGCACTTTGGCACCAAAAAAGTTCTGTTGTGGCCAGAAAGAGATAATAACCCTTCTTGTGGTGTCCTCAGAACTCCCTCACC
>NC_031799.1:8930146-8962657 GCF_001522545.3 Parus major | reverse complement strand
CTTCACTCAGCCGAGGCCTTTGCCTGCCCATGTCCAGCAGAAAGCTTTGCTGTGACAAATGGCCACGGGGTATAAATAAACCACTGTCCCTCTCTCTTTAAGGGCTTGCAGCACCAGCAGCTGCTCTGACCACCCCACCAGACATGAGGAGTCTGCAGCCAATTCTCCTCTTCCAACTGAAGAGACACAGCCCTCAGGACTTGGAATAAACCATAGTTCCCTTCGATATCAATTTTGGAGTTTTTAGGGCAGCGAATATTGCGGAAAGTTTCAAACACATTTTTCTGCTGTTTTTAAACAAATAGCACTTTGCCCACAGCAAACCCCACTGGGGCCAAAGCTAACTGCAGTTACACATCCCTGCTGCAGGGCCTCTCTGTGAGAGGGTTTTGGTTTAAGATGGATTCCACTGTATCCATCCAATATCCTCCCCTAGGGTGTGCAGAGTGAGAAAACAGGCAGGCACCCCCCCACACTAGCCCTAAAGTGTAACCTCCAACAGGTGCCAGCCCTGCTGCTGCTTCCCTCCTGCCACAGGTCCCATCTCACCCCAAGCACACCAGGCAGCCCCTTCTCTTACCTCATGGTCCAGACCACAAACTCCAAGAAACCACTGACCAGCACACTGGTCTGACATGATGCTGCTGGATGTGTCACTTCCACTGCTATCGTAGTTGTAGTATTTTCCTGCGAAAGGCAGAAAACAGTTTAAAATCAATAGATTAGGATACTGGCTCGGGTGAGCTGTCCCTACCCACCTCCCTGTGTGTCAGGAGCACAGCTGCTTTTTCCACAAGACTCCTCTTCCTTTCTCATACCTGTTCTCTCCTAGACACCTGCTCCTTCCCCTCCATTTAAAGGGGCAGTACCTCCCTTCCTTTCTCCCTGTCTGCAGGGACAGTATTGCCCCTTCCTTCCCCCATTCCCCACAAGGCTCCATGATCCAAGGAAGAGCCACTCCCTCCCAAGGGACACATGGCCAGCTGAGTGTGGTTCCTCACTGCTGAGCACCCACCATTCCAGAGCATCCTCTCAAACGCCTCCTTGCCCTTTTTCAGGATGCCCAGGTATTTCTGCTGGATCTCAGTATCCCCGAGCACTTCTGCCATCTTGCACATCATGCAGACAGCAGCCAGCCACAGTCCACCACAGTAGGCACTGCCGGAGCCAAACAAGAGAAGTATCAGGAATGTGGGACACCTCAAGGGCTCCGTGGCAAATGGGACACAAAGGCCCAGCTCTGAGCTATGTCCTACCCCACAGCCCCCATCTCCCACCTGCCTCTCTTTCTCACCTGGCTCCATGCACCACCCAGGCGTCGTATGTCTGGTCAGCAAAGCCACCATTTTCAATGAGCCCATCATTATCCGTGTCAAACTTCAGCTCTGACTCCATCACAGCCTGTGGGAGAGGCAGGAGATGGTCACGCAGTCCTCACATCCTGGAAGCTCCTCACACTGCTCAGGAGCATCCATCCTCTCAGGAAGCTGCTTGGCTCCAGAGGGAAGATGCTCCGGGGTCTGATCTCCCAGTACCTGGCACACTGGCCACATGTCCTGCAGGTACAGGGAGTCATGTGTCAGGTAGTAGTCACGGTACACCTGCAGCACAAACTTCAGGTTGAGGTCCTTCCAGTCAGCAGTGTCGTGCATCAGGTAGGCATTGACACGCTGCCATGGCTCATCACCTAAACCAGGACAGACCAGATGCAGCAGGGCAGCGAGCAACAAACATCCCTCCTCCTACACAGGAGCAAGGACCCAAGGGTGCTGTGATCAAACAGCACTGAAATAATATGTTGTACCCTGTGCCATCTCTAGTGAGAACGGCCTTCCTGCTACTTCCCTCCGTCTCCCTTGTAAAAGTTCCATGCAGCACGGTCTTCATCACCACCCCATACCATCCAGCTTTCCATTCCCAGAAAATACAGAACCAAAGAATCATTTAAGCTGGAAAAGACCTCTAGGCACTGCTAAGTCCACCACTGAACCACATCCTTAAGTGCCACATCTACACTTCTTTTAAATACACCAGGGATGATGGCACCACAACTTTTCAGGCAGACAGTTCCAATGTTTGACAAGAATAAACAGTTTATTTCATATCCCATACCCATTTTCCACAGCTTGGCATCCCCTCTGCTCCCCCACAACCCCAAGAGACCCCTCACCTGGGTCTCCAATGTCATGTGGCACCACATTCTTCATCTTCACCTGGGCTGTCTGACCACACATCAGGTACTGTCGTGGCTGGACATCCTCATTCACCACAGTGACAGCTGCAGAGAAGAAAGCAGGATATGTAAGAAAGGCAGCAGAAACTGCTGCAGAAAAGTCCAAGCATAAAAGCCCAGGCAGGGCCACCAACACCAGCACGCCAGGCTGCCCTCTGGAGCTCCAAGATCACAGCCCTCTGCAAGTGGACAGGCTGCTCTCCACCCCCTGCTCAGCAGGGGACATGCAACTGTCACCACCCCATTAAGGAAGGGCTGGGAAGGGAGCCCAGCAGGCTCAGCCCTATCAGAGCACAGCAAAGCACTGTGCTCCACACCCCTACTCAGGCCATCACCAAGCAGCCACCAAAACCATCCAGAGAAGTGTGAGTCTGCAAACAGCTCTGTGTGACTGCTCTGCAAGGGGCAAGGACAGAGCTGGGAAGACCAGGGGCTCCCCCAGGGCAGGCAGAGCCAGCTGTGAACCCCCAGCATGGCAAGAGGGCACCCCCAGTGCTGGGCACAGAGATGCTGAGGCAGCAGCATTCCAGGCCTGCATGCCCTGGGCACAGCAGAGCGGCTGCAGGGGGATGCTGGCTCCGTGGCACACATCCCTACAGCAGCCCCTGTCCCAAACCCTCCCCCTCTTCCCGAGGTGAAGCCCTGAGCAGGCACCAAGGCAGGGCCTCTGGGGACACTCACCAATGTCATACTGCAGGCTGATCTGCAGCTTGGGCCACAGCATGATGAGAGCGAAGGAGGCGTAGAAATGGACATCGTAGGTGTTGTACATGCGGTACTCCTGGCCTGGCGGGACGGGGCAGATGGTGAGGGAAAGGAGACTGCCATGGCAAGGGGAAAAGGGGGAAAGGTCCTCCCTCCACATGGCCCAGGACAGGGGAATATTTCCCACCACGGGCAGGGGCTCCCATTCAAAGACACTTTCATTCTCTACACAGGACACCAGGGATCTGGGGAACACTTCATGCCAAATCCTTTGGGACGACTAAAAAAGGGGTTTTCCTGGCAATAGCACTGCTCTCTACACACTGGAGAGTGAAAAACATCCCCATGGCAGGTGAAAAACGGATGGCCACAGTAATGGGAGGGGTTGAGTTGGGAGAATCCCTCACTTCCTTGTGAGTTACCTTCCAAATAAGCAAACCTTCCGTATTCCCGCAGGACAGGGAGGAGGTGGGACAGTCCCGCCCCTGCCGGCCCCTGCAGGTCCTCGGCACAGCAGTCAGGGGGCACCTCCATCCAGATGGTGCCGCCATCCGTCATGAAGTAGAGCTCATTGAAGAGGG
This sequence comes from Parus major, assembly GCF_001522545.3. Lineage (NCBI taxonomy): Eukaryota > Metazoa > Chordata > Aves > Passeriformes > Paridae > Parus > Parus major. The sequence continues at coordinate 8,959,138 of NC_031799.1, read as the reverse complement.
CTGACTTGTACCAGGAAGGCAGCTGGCTGCGGGAAAGAGGGAAGCTCACCCTCAGAGACCGAGCTGGTGATGCTCCTGCGGCAGCCAACCCCAGGAGGGCACTGGGAAGGTGCTCTCATCTGTCCTACCTGTTCTCCAGGATGGGATTCTGCCACGCTTCAATCTTCCTCTCCCACTCCTTGTAGTGTGTCAGGGCGTAATGGGACAGGGCAGGTGCAGCATCGCCTTTGCTGCCAAAAAACCGGGTGTACCGCCTGCCAAGTGAGGGTTTGGTCAGCACCCCATGGGCTCCACCTGGGAAACCCACACGGACACCACAGAGGGACACTGGACTACAGTGAACAGCAGAACTCAGCTGCTACTGGGAAGCAGGGGGTAGTCTCGGGGTCCTCTCCTTGAGCTGGCAGGGCCACAGCCACGAGGAGGCAAAAGGTCCCCACTTGGTACACAAGTCAGGAAAGAGGGAAAAGAGGGCTTTATGGGCATGAGGCAAACACCACTGGAGACAACCCACCTACCTGAGGTGCAGCTTCTCCTTGGAGCCAAAGTGAACACAGGGCATGTCCCAAGCCAGGGCAAACTCCAGCGTCTTGTGCCCATGGGCAGGCACCTGGCAGCTGGCACATACTGCTGCTGCTGTCACCTCCCCCTTCTCTGTTGGCCTGCTTTTACCTGACAGGAAAAATTAAGATATTCTTAAGCAACCAAAAAAGACCAAAGGGATGGTAACTGAAGTTCACACACCCCTTGAGGGAGATGACAGTGGGCATACCAAAGCCCCTGTACAACCTGGAAGGTACAGCCCAAGGCTTTAAGGAATGACATTGCCGCAGGAAAAAAATACCTTCCACAGGAGGAGTGGTTAAAAGGATTCAGTCATCCAAGAACAGGAACAAATCAGGCAGGAAAAGTCACCAGGCATGAATGGAAGCTACAGAGTATCCCATGACTCTGTATCTGCCCAGCACTCAGAGACACTGTGACTTTCTAGGGACAGTCATTGTTTCCAGCTTTTTGCAGGGTGCTTGTGCCATGCTGGTATTTAAGAAAAGCCCTGAGGTGGCTGGATAATTATATGCTGGTTCTGACATGTATACAAGGTAAACTCATTAGAGCAACATAAGCACAGATCCTGACTATAATAATGCCTGGCATGCCTGAGAGAAAACCACATCCCAATAGCCTGGAGAGCTCTGAGTACATCTAGGCAGGAAGCTTATTTTTCTGGAAAAAATTACATAGTAGACACTTCATTTACATAATTTAGGCCTCAAGAAATTGTGCAAAGACCCAGCATCATTAGTTTGTCAGCATCATCCTTGCTTAAAAACTGACAGACATTAGGGAAATGATCACCTAATATGGCAATAGGAGGTGAGTGGGAAAGGCTGGAAATGACACCCTGCTTCAAATGACATCCTCCTAAGGGAGTGACCAGACACCTAAGCATGGATGCAGAATTATCAAAGGAATACCAGAGATGTTCAGAGAACTGTTAGTAGGAAGAGGACAGCAAGTAATGGCAGCACTAAAACCCAATCACTTTTAAATGCTGGCAAGAACAAATCTGACAGGACACAGCTCATTTATCTGGAAACAGGAACTGAGGAAAGGTGTCTGGGCAGCATGCTGGCTCCATAGCAGAAATCTCAATTTAGTGGGCAACCACACACAGACTTGGGCACGTGTAACCAATACCCAAGAACAGTCCCAAAGTGGAATGAACAACTTTTGGGGAAACCACAACAAGGACAAGCAATGGAAAGTTTGGATACTGCCTAAATTTGGGAACAAGCCACAGCATCCTGGAGAAATTCTTATCAGCCAAGCAGGCTGCAGGAAAGAACTCTGCCCTGACTTGGGTGCCCAGAACCAGCACGGCCACCCATTTCCCCTGCTCCCCCTCCTCCCATCCCACAGAGAATGGAGGGACTCACCGGTGGGAGAATCCAGCCTGCCATCCTGCAGGAGGTCCTGCCACACCTCTCTGCCCAATCCCATGGGATTGAATGCTGTGACATGGGTGACTCCCGTGCCAGCCTGAGGAAGGGAAGAGCATCATCAGGGACTGCTGCTTCGGAGGACAAGATTAACGCTCTCTACTCCCCGACAGCACCACCCGGAGATCAAACTCACTTCCCATGTGCTGCCCAGCAACTCCAACTCCAAACTTGTTGCCTCAGCTGCTCTCCTGACACCACCCCCAAAGAGGCTGCTCTCAGGGGAGTCATGTCCCCACTCCTGGCATCAGGCAAGTGCTGAGAACCGCTGTCAACCCCAAGCCCTTGTACACCCATCCTTTGCCAGATGCCTGCAGGCAGCTCCCCCACATCCAGAAGGGCTGCACATCCTCCCCAGCAGGAGCCCCAGCGGCAGGGCCAGCCCTTTACCTTCTCCCGGGCAGAAATGGCCAGAGTGAAGGAGTTCACAGCTGGGCAGTGGTGCAGCAGGACTCCAGCCACCCGCTCGCCATCCTTCTGGAAGGTGAAGGGCTCGTTCCAGTGCCCACCGCTCCCGTCCTCCTCCGCTCCCGTGCCGTTCTGCAGGCTGAACATGATGGACACTTCCACGTCCTCATCCCTCTCGTTCTCCACCTCCCAGATGAACACTCCCACTGGCAAGCTGGAGTCCTGGCAGAGACACACAATGCTGTCCTACAGGGCTGCTGCTCCCCAGGCAGCTGCCCCGGCATCATTTCCCCCGCTGCTGGGGACGCCACACGCCGTGCAGCGGCAGCAAGAGCACTGGCAATAATAACTCCGTCTGGGCGCCTGCTGCCAAGCTGAGGAGCAGCAGCAGCAGGAGCACAGGAATTTGGGAGGCCCTTCGGCAAGATAAAATTCAAAAGAGAAGCCCTGGGCTGGCAAACACCACGGCGGGCAGCAGAGAGGCGGAAAGCGGCGTTTAGGGCTCAGGCGGGTGCCTCATCACTCATCTGCTCGGCAGGTTGATACAGGCTCACGTGCTGCACCGGGGTAAGAGGAAGGTCAGACGTGTCAGCAGCACAGCTGCCACCCTCGCCTGGGGCTGGCAGCCAGCACGGGCAGTGTGGCAGCGCCGAGCCGTCCCTTGCTGCAATGCCGAGCTCCCGCACGCACGGCTGCGCGGCTTCCCCCGCCTGGGAGCACGGCTGAGCGCAGACACCGGGAAATGTTGGGAAAACCGGCCCCGCCTTACCTGATAGTCATGGGGGATGACGGGAGAGAGCTGCCGGCAAGTCAGCACCACCTTCTGCCCCGGCAGCTCGTACACCAGCCAGGCACGGGGGTACAGCGCATGGTAAAAGGCGTAGCGGCCACAGTAGCCCCAGTTCCAGCCCTGCAGCCTGCTGGGTCTCTCCACGGACAAGACCTGCTGGTAAATCGTCTGCCCCTTGCACCGCAGGCACACCGTGAACTGTGGAGGAGAGAGCACGTGTAGGGGAGGAGATGGGCCCTGTGGCAGATGTCCCACCTGCCCAGCCTGCTGCAGTCACACTCACTCCCCTCAATGACCCTACCTGGTTGGCAATGACCGTTTCGTAGTGGTAAAGGCCAGGGTTCAGCTGCCAGCGGCAGAACTCTCCCCGCCAGCCACGGGTGATGGTGCCTCCTCCGATCCCACCCAGCGGACACCCTGGCAAAGACACCAATAGTTAGCACCCCCATTCTTCCCTCTGGTGGCACCTGGCTCAAGAACTCTCGTCATGCATCTCTGCAGGAGAAAGCCACTTGGCATCACCTATATCACACAAGCTCCTTGACTCGCTTGTTCCATCTAGCACCTTGATGGCACCATGTGAATCCCTGCCCACCCAAGTGCCCAAAGTAGAAGCTGACCATAGATCTGCTGCAGAGGAACAGCACACAAGAGGTCAATGAAGGCAGATTTCTTCTCTATGCGGGTCTTCTTGAACCACCACCTGAAGTATCTGCAAGGGAAAGAAAAGCATTGAAGAAGTCAGGAGCAAGCAATACCATCCCTTCAGAGTCACCAGGCATGATGAGCACAGGTTGAGCTTTCCCTCCACATAGAGATGTACAGCAGGAGCCTGTGTCCCTGTGCCCATGGCACAAGGGTTGATATGGCTCTATCACCCATCTGGAACTGATCAGCAAGCACAAACAGGCAGAGTTCAGGCAGCTCAGGACTGACTGCAAAGGCAACTCAAGAGCAGGACTCCCAGCTCATGTAGCACAGGAGGCTTTCCCAGATGTTCATGGAGAAGTGGGAATGCACACAAGGACCAGTACTACCTCCATGCCTGGTATGCAGTGTCCTGCTAAGGAAGGCCTGCAAGCAGAGGTCCAAGCCCAGAGGAGACACACACTGCTCTAGGGACACGAGCCTTGCTCTTCTACTGCCACGTCCCCATTTCCATACACTACCACACCCTTGTGCCACATCATCAGGGGCAGAGGGCACAGGACAACCTTGCCCTGGAAGTGGTGATGATTGCTGTCTGCAGCTGGCAGGATCCTGGGGACTGGACTCTGCCCACACACCAGCTGTACAGACCAGCACTGCCCATCAGATAATTTCTCACCCAAAGGTCTGGGAATCAACACATCCAAACAGGGGCACACCTGCAGCTGGGTGTGCCAGCAGCACTCCAGGCAAGAGGCGCAGGGCTAAGCTCCAAGTCAGTAAAGTACTGGCTTGTAAAGTATGGGCTTTGGCTAATAAACTGCCCCAAGTTAAGCCTTCTGTACAGAGACAATTAGCACACGGAAATCAGCTACCAGACCAGACTCTGCTGAACCTTGCCCAGCAAACAGTCAGGCAAGACCCAGCTGGCAGCTCCATAGCCCTGGAATGCCAGATGGGCAGTGGGGGCCCAAGAGCCCCCAAAGTGGGCAATGTCCCTGAGCTACCTGCAGACACCTATGCCATACTGCCAAGCAGAAAACCATTCCAACCAGGAGCACGCAGCCTGTCCTGCCCCTGGTTTCACATGATGCAGAGCACAGGTGATGGGCAATGAGCAATAATCCCCCAGGACATGTATACCCAGGAGCAAGGGGGAGAAGCTCTTCCATGACAACATGACTGCTTCCCAAACAGAAACAACCCACATACGCTTTTTTGGCTGTTCACTGATCATTCACCTTTATTCACCAATATCTAAGATCCCCAAATCCCTCTCAGGGTGAGATTTTCTGGGTTGCATTCTCACAGGATCCAACTGCAGCCTGCTCTCCACTCCTACAGACACAGCTTTACGTTTGACTGTCTACAGATGCTTTGCTCACAGAGGTTCAGGGCATGATGAGAACCAGCCTGTCCTGCATGACTGCCCTGAACCAGGGCCTGCCACTATCTTCCAGCTATCTCTGCTGCAACTGCTCTTCTCCAGCCGGGACAGCCCCAGCCTTACCCTGCCAAGGCGAGGTTTTGGCAGTGTTTACCTCTCTCAAGGAAATGATTACTACTCCTTTTCAACCCAGTGTCAGGGAACCAATCCAGCTTCCCCAGCAGGCTTCTGGCAACAGGAAATAAGGTGCCCAGGCGAGTGGCTGCAGCACAGCCTAGTGGGGCATCCCAACTCCTTGGAAAGGAGGCAGGAGATTGATTTTTATAGGAAGCAGTTTTTACAGGAGAACCCAGTAGAAAAAGTTTGTGATTTACTGCCACTGCCAAAGTAATTTTACCATCTCAATAGCAAACTTTTCTCCTGACACCTTCTCCCAAAATCATGCAAGCCAAGAAGAGAAGTCCAGTGGTCAATGGCCAACTGCTGGCTATTAACAGCTTTGTCAGGATTGAAAAATAACCAGGAGAAAGACCTTGTGTTCTGTAGACCCAAAAGCCCTGCAAGGGCTGGAGAGCATTTCTTCCCCTTCAAACTGGCAGTAGAATTAAAACTTGCCTGAACATTACCCAGCTGATCTGGATTCATGCCGTGACCCCCCTCAGGACACATGAGCCACCTCTGCAGAAACCTACCTGCACCTGTTTTCCTGCCTTGCCAGCCCCAGCTGAGTCCTCTGTGCAACCCTTTCTTTCCAGACGTGCATGTCATCCACAGTTACCCCAGGAGCTCTTATTAACAAAAAATCCTGCTCCAGGACTGTCAACACCCCCAGCCATGCCACCTGCATCTAGGGCTGGCGCTACAGAAGAGGGCACTCATCATCATGTTTAATTCAACGTAACAACATCAGCCCAGGATGTGGTGGCTTCTCTGCCAGTCCTGGACCTCCTGAGCTGATGATGTGCAGTGACCCCAAGGCCCTCTCACTGGCTACAGGCACCTGCACCAGGTGACTTTGTACTTGATGCACCAAGCCATGCCAAGTTTTGAAAACATCCCTAGCACAGGGGCCACTCAAGGGCCACATGGGTGATTCAGGAAAGGGCAGGCCAATCTGCAGGGCTTCACAGATCCCTGCATCATGGCACAGAACTGAGCTCCAGGTTCCTCTTGCAGCATTACCACCCAGGTTTCCATGAGCTGGCTGCCCCAGCCAGGCAGATGCTGAGGTGTCCACCAATGCCTGGAGCATGCATCCTCGCATCCTTGAATGGGCTGCCCTTTCAGCCAACAATACTGACCTTGGGTTTTAAATCAAACCCACACAAGTACTTCTCATCACTGTAGCACTTTGTCTCCTCTGCTCTTGAGGCTGGAATCTCCTTGCAAGGAAGCTCTTGCCATTGCAAAAATATTTTGAGATAACAACTAAATGACCTCCTAAACTTCAACAGGAGAAGAGGCAATAGTTTGGCTTCAAGCTTCTTGCTTTCAGAGACCTTTTCCTAGGACTGATACAAGGCATTTCCAGACTTCAGTGAGAACAAGGCCAGGATGGCTTCTCCTCCCTGCTCACCCCACCAGAACTTCACGCTTTCCCACATGCTCAGCTCATCCCAACCTGCCACGGTGGCTTTTCCAGCAGCCTTTATTCATCTCCAGCACATGACCCACACTCTCCCTTCCTTGATGCCCAGGCTCACACTGGGGTGTCTCAGGTCAGACCAGCATGCAGCACCCTGAAGCAATCCAGAGTCTGCCCTTTCATCCAGCTTTGCAGGAACCAGCTTGGCAAGCAGCAGCCTCCACCAGCAGAAAATGGAGGCAGGAGACATAAATCCAGCACAAGGAAATAAGCAGTACTGGTCCCAGCGTTCAGCCTGACGGCTGCACAAAACACTGCCAGCACTCGCGACTCCAGCTTAAAGGTTAAAATAACACTCTCGCTTTCTACGCGTGCTCTCCGTCTTTAATTCCAGCTCACCCCAACGCACAAAAGCCGGGAGAGGTACCCCGTTCCCAAACCTGCCACAGCACACAGCGTTCCAAACCCCTCCCAGCCGGCCCCAGTTTAACCTCCAGCTGCCAGCTCTGGGGACGGGGAGGATGAGGAGGATGAGGCAGCGATGAGGCCTGAGGGTGGGAGACGGGGGTCCCCATCCCCAAGCGATGCCCCCAGCCCTCCCAGCTCCCGCCGTTCTGAGGGGCCCGAGCGCCGGGTGCTGTCCCTTTAGCACCAATTGCTCCCAGTGCCGGCGCCAGGAAGGCTGGAGGGTGCCGGCGGCTCCGGGCGGCAGGAGGGCGGCTCCCGCTAGCCCGGGGCCTTCCGTGATCCGCCGGGCTTTGCCGTCCCTACACCGGGACAACGCCGGTGCCTCCCCGGGGCGAGGCCCCCGCGGCACCGAGCGGCTCCAGCGCAACGCTGTGTCCCCCGCGGGACGCCCTCCCTCGTCCCGGTGTGTCCCCGGCCCCCTCCATCCCCCGCCGTACCGCAAGCCGAGGCCAATGTGCCGCAGGACATCGCGGAGCGGCACGTCCCCGGCGCCGTAGGGCTGCCGCAGCTCCTCGAAGCTGTGTGCAAGGCAGACGCGCCAGCCGTCCGCCGCCACGCCGCGGCCCTTCGCTGCCCCCTCGTAGCGCCGCATCAGCGGCTCCTCCGCCGCCGCCATCACCGCCCCCCGCCCCGTGCGCGCCCTCTTCTTCACCGCCCCGCCCCGCCCCGCCCGCGCCCCCGGGGCACGGCGGAAACACGGACCCGCCCCGCCGCCGGCCCCCGGGGCGCCCGGCCGAGCGCGGCCGAGCGCCGCCGAGCAGATTCCGAGAGTTGCCGAGCGCTGAGCGAGCGCTGCTGAGGGGCGCGCGAGAGTTGCCGAGAGCTGCCCGATAGCTGCCGGGAGCTGCCCGTGAGCCTTCCGAGTGTTCCCGAATTCTGCCCGAGTGTTGCCGAGTGTGATCCGAGTGTTGCCGAGTGTAACCCGAGTGCCGAACTCTTCCCGAGCCCTGCCCGAGTTTTGACGAACTCGGTCCGAGCCTTGCCGAACTCTGCCCGAACGCTGCCGATCCCCGCCGAGCGGCTGAGGGGAGCCGGGCCTGCAGAGGTGCCGGACGGCGAGCGCGGCCTGTGCGTGTGGTGAGTGGGCCTGAGGCGGGAGCCGCGGAAAATTTGCGGTCCAGTGTCCCTGACCCCTCGAGTACAGCTATCCGTGTGCCTGTCTGCGTTAGAGACGGCAGGGCTGGGGGTGTCAGGGCTGTCCTTTCTCACCATCGCGTTGTTTCCTGACTCTCCTTACCTGTGTGGACCTGGGTGGAAGAGGTATGTGTTTGGAAGGACACGGGGCTGTTTGTGTTTCCCCCACACCTCCTGTTGTGTGTATCTGTGTCCCCATTTTCCCTCAGTTACATTGCCCAGCTCTCTCTCTCCATGTCTCCGTGACAGCGCAAGGGGGAGTGGCTTTAAACTGAAAGAGATTAAGTTTAGATTAAATATTGAGAGTGAATTCTTTACTGTGAGGGTGGTGAGGCAGTGGCACAGATTGCCCAGAGAAATTGTGGTTGCATTATCCCTGGAAATGTTCAGTGCTACGCTGGATGGGGTCCTGAGCAATCTGGTCTGGTGGGAGGAGTCCCTGCCCATGTCAGTGGAACAAAATCTTTAAGGACTCTTCCACCTCAAACTGTTCCATGATTCCTTGAATCTATGCTTCTGTGATGACTTTCCCACTGTTGGCTTTTTTTTGCAGGTGTGCAGCGGGATTGTCCAAGCCATGATCGAAGTGTTGGCCAAGCTGGGCCGTGGGCCTGTGTTCCTGGCAGGGGAGGTGCTGGAGTGTGTGATCACCTTCACCAACCCATTATCAGCCTCATCGACCTCTGCCAGCAGGTACAGGAGCCTGTGCCAGTCCATGCACCGAGCCTCCAAATGTGGGAGCTGCCTGGTTCCCTCGAGAGGGAATGGCCCACCCTCTCTCCCCTCTCTGGAGTAGTAGTCATGGCTGCATTGTGGGGCAATGGTGCCAGCTCAGCCCCTTGTGACTTCCCTGCTCGAGGCACTCCCTTAAGGAGGCCTTGCACCATCTCAATTTTGGGGGCAAAGCTGAGGTAATTATGCTGGTTTTGTGCTCCCAAGATGTACACAAGGAAAGAAATATGCAGTTAGAGATTCTCTGTCCCTCAGGTGAGCCCTCAGTGACAGTGACTGGCAGAAAATGAAGCCAAACTGGCTGTCAAAGTGGGATATCTGGTCACGCCAGGGTGACAGTCCCACAGAGCAACATCCAGGCAACGTCATTATTTCCTGCATTTGTGGAGGGACCTCTCTTTTGTTCAGCAGTGATGGATAGACCAGTGTGATCCCTACCTCCAGAGGTGGCAGACAAAGGGGTGTGTCTGAAATGTGGTCTGCAGCCACATTTTCTGTAGCTGAGCCTTTTGCACACTGCATCTCCCCTTATCAATGCTAAGGAAATGTGAGAAGATGGGAGCTTCCCATATTGGCTCACAGTGAGTGACTCCATGTCACAAGTCATCAACCAAAGCCTTCATGTCCGCTGAGTGTGTGGCCTTGTCTGATTCTTTAGGGAGTGGAGAGTGCTTTCTCATCCTGAGTCCTTCTTGGGAAGTGTCTTGTTTGCAGCCCTGTCAGGTTCAGCATGTTTTCATCACCAGTATGACGTTCGCATGTGATTGGTGGGCCCACTCAGTGCCTGCTGTCTCAGCAGCAGAGGGCTTCTGTATTTATTGCCTTCCTTAACTTCCCATCTTTTCTTCCTGTTTCCTTTTGACTGCTGAGCTCAGGTTGCAAGTTCAGCTATGACATAAGCATCCAGCTTCCCAGAGTTTTGTCCTGTGTGATAAGAGCTGTTTTGCCTGTCTCTAAAACATGTGAGACTGTAAGGGTACTAGGTGGCATGCTTTGGAGAGTTTGCAGTGCATTTATGAGAACTTAATTTAACACTTCAGATGTGTTGAGATCTGTAGAAGACTACCTCTTGAAAAAGAAAAGTTTTTAAAATAATAAGAAATATTCCAGGTGACAAGACCTGGCTAAGTCAAACTAGTGGCAACAGCAAATAGATTGGTGGTTTGGAAAATGAAGCTGAGGGTTGCGTAAAGGCGGGAGCCAGATTAAAGCACCGTGACTGTAACAGGTAGATAGACCTGTCAGAGCCTGGAAGGTTTTGGGACTGACGGGTAGAGGGACAGAGAGGCCAAATTTTGAGCACAGGGACAGAATTGAAAGAAAGGCAGGAAATTAATTGGATGGTAAAGTACAAGAAACTAATATCTTCTACCCAGAGGCTGCACAGAGTGTGTTCCATGTAGGTTACAGGAGCTGTGGGGGAAGGTGAGACTGGAGGGAAGTGACCTCAGCACCACTGCAGGATCCTCCACTGCTGAACAAGCACCAGATGAGCAAGCCTGCTCTGCTGGCAGGAAGGGATATGCAAATTTTGTTTGGACATCTGGCTAGAAAAAATAATGACAATCCAGTGGCATGTTGTAAAGCAATACTGAAAAAGAAAAAAATACTCAAAATATGGTGCTTGAAGGTACTGTAATCACTCTAAGCATATATAAAATTAGCAAAAGTTGTGTCAAGCAAGAGCAATTTTCTGCTTCTAAACAGCAGATACAGCAAAAAAACATGGCAGCACTGATTGAAGAGCCATGCTGGTGTTTTTGAAAATGCAGAATTGCAATTGTAGGGCCCAAAGCAACTAGGTAGAATAACTGAGGTGTGTTTGGGTAAGGGCAGCCAGCACATACAAAAGATCAAATAGCACATCATTAGTCAGCTGACACAAATACAGCAAGCTTTTTTCCCTGGTTCATCTAGACGTTTAACTAGATGTGTCACGTGGAGGGACACTCGTATGCCACAAAAAATCTCTCTGCCATCCAAAGCTCTGGTGTTGGTGCTTACTAATCAGATGATGTTAGAAAACACCAGAGGAACTGTTCACTGGCTAAACTATAGACTGCTATTGAAATAAAAACAGAGGAGTGACTTGGAAATGGATAGGTGTCACTAGTACCATGGGAAGTGCCCTATGGAGTGGCTGACATCATAGCAGAGTCCATGAAAAAAACAACATGAGACCTTTTTTTGTGCTGGATGTGTGGCCCTACATTAATTCCTGTGGCTGTACAGAGAGGGGTCAAAATGACACCTTTGCCTCCCCAATTGCCGTCAGCAAAGTCCTTGCATAAGGAGAAGTAAGTAGGTCCTAATGAAAGACCCAGAAGCATTCTTCTTTTGCTTCTTTTGTCTGGCACAAAAAACAGCTGATGTTCTTGTTGGGGATGGTGCTTTGGAGCCAGAGGGAGCATGTGCCTAACCTGCCCCAAGGAGTGTTGAGCTTGGGGCATCTCCGTGCTGTGAGCAGAAGCAGCTGAGCCCTGGTTGCAGGAATTTGTTGCTTTACAATTTGCCCACTTCCCTAGTGGTTGTGTTGTTAGCAGGGTGCTGCTCTGTGTGTCATGCCTGGCTTGGGATTTAACTCCTCATGGCTGAGAGTCCTCTCCCAGGGCCCACATGCAGCAGCTTGAGGTGTTCTCCCCAGAGTGCAGTGAGTGGCCAGTCCCAGTCTGTGAATGACAAGAAAGATGAGCAAATGAGTAAGGCTTTGGACTGGATATTGGAATGCTTGACCTCAGTGTGTTTGCTGAAAGGTCCCTGTGAAGTTTTGCACAAGCCACCCTCTCTCTTGTCCTCATGGAAGGGGACAGGGGCTGCTGACTTCTGCTGCTTGTCCTCTGCCATGAGTGTGCAGCACGTTTCTTGAGGCAGATGTGTTCTCTTGTGCTGGGTCAGTGCTGTGCTGATGGTGTTGTGGCTCAGACTGCAGTTATTGCTGCTTAAAAAGAGTCCTTGGGCCACAGAGCCAGGCTTTGGGTGAAGCTGTTGTCAGCAGCTGGGGTGGAAGTGGTTTTGAGTCAGCACCCCAGCTTGAGCTTACTCCCAAGTCTTGTTTGGAAGGGGACTGTGAGAGTGGCTTCAGTGACAGTGATGCAAAGCCTTATTCCTTCAGACAAGCTGTCCTGCATGGAACTGAGTGGACAGAGTTTCTCTTCTCCCAATTCCTGCCTGCTGTAGTTCAGGTTTAAAGGAGAGATATGAGTGTTGCTCTTTGCTTTCAGTGAGATGCTGGCATGGGCCAGTGCCCAGATCCACTGCCAGTTTCATGCCAGCGAGAACCGGGTGGCACTCCCTCCCTCTGATGGCAGCAAGCACGATGTGCAGGCAGAGAACGAGACCGTCTTTGTCCCCAACAGAGGTGAGTGCCACTCCTCCCTGTCACCTGGGTAGGAACAGTGAGAACACAGTGGGCTGAAGTCAAGCAGACCATAAAGTCTGTGCCTTGATGCAGTGTACATAGGAGTGAGTGGGAAGTTTGTGTTGTTTTCCTGGTGATGGATGTGGGATCTTGTTAATACTGAAATCACAGTGATGCTAGCTTGAATTGAAACACGACAGTTGTTTGTCCAGCTGTAGTGGCAATGTCTCATGATATGACCAGGGCAAGAGATGCTTTCTCCTTGCCTCTCTTCTCATTCCTCCCCATGGGGATAAAGCTTGACTGACCTGGACACAGTCTGAGGCTATGCAGCATTCATGTGTTTCTTATTCTCTTCCAGGAGAGCGGGGTCAGTGTATCCTGTCCACCCCACCAAAGATCCTCTTCTGTGACTTGCGACTGGATCCTGGGGAGTCCAAGTCCTGTGAGTGCTGTCTTCTCTTCCCCTGCTCACGGAGCTCATCTCTGGGGAGCTCTGCTTTCAAATTGGCTTTGCAGACCTGAGTGCTCTAAGTGTGAGATCCTGATGCTCACGAAAGGCAGGGGGCTTTGGTTGGAGCATGAGTGCTGAGGAGCTGCTGCATCATCCAGAGTCTGTTCTCTGCTGCACTAGGGCTGTGTACTGTAACATGTCCCTCAGTCCTGCCCTTGGCCTGCAGCCTTTGCTGCAGGTCCACTGTATAACTACAAGGCATAAAACTTTTGATATACCTGGTTGCAGCAGGAGGAATGGCTACACACACCTTCATTTCCTTGCCTTTATTTCTTCAGTCATACTGGAGTATTCTTGGAATTTAGGCTGGTGTTTTCCGAAGGTTTGTGCTTCCTCTTCAGGTTGTGGCTGTCCTGGAGATAACAGTCTTCTGGATGTTCTAGTTTTCCTGCTGTGAAAGTGAGCACTCCTCATCTTCTCTGCTCAAAGCTCTCTATGTCTGAGTAGATAGCTGTGGAAACAGCTGAGTATGGGCTGTTCTGTCTTGGCTGGTGGCTGTGTGACCCAGCCTGTTCAGGTCATGTCAAATGTCTTTTGCATTGTGTTGCATTTGCACAGTGGCCTGTGATTAGCAGCAGTGATGTCAGGCTGTGCATGCAGAGCTTTGTTATTGTCCCAGGGATCTGCTGGGAATGGTTGATGGAGACGTCTCACACCGCAGAGCACAGGGGGTGGAGAGACAGTGGCTGTGCTGGGGCAGGCTCTGCTGGATCACTGAGCTCTGCAGAGCTGGAAGTGAAGCTGCAAGTGAGACGAAGCAGCCACGGGGTTGTGACATGCTGGTTTTGAAGCTGGTGTCTCCTGCCTTTCTGGCCTTGGAGGGGCCGACTGGAGGAGAAGGTGGACCTTGTGAAACCAGGCTGGCTTGGCTTGGTGGTTAGAGGGGTGGGGCAGTGCCATCTTGGGGCTGTGCCCTAAACTGCAGAGCCTGTTGTCTGAAGACATTTGGTTATTCACTTGTTATTCTACAGCAGCATGTTGGGGAAAGGAGCTGGCCATGCCAGCAGGAAGGAGGAGGAGGAGAGAAATCTTAGCTGGCCTGAGGCTCACCTGGATTCTCTTGTGTTCCTTGCTGCTTGCAGGTTTGGGGCTGGAGCATCCATTCCCTGGGAGCAGAGCAAAGTCCCTTTCCTGACACTCCTTAGGCAGGTTGGGCAGCTTCTGGGATAACAGATCAGTGACAACAGCCCAAGTTCTGGGACTGACTGTGCGCTGTGTGCTGGCTTAACAGTCAGAAGCTGTTCAACCTCCAGCTAAGCTAGGGATTGTCTGTCCTTTGCAGGGTCATGACGTGTGTTTATGTCCTCTCTGCCTCTGGGTGGCACTGGCACAAGCAGTCTGCATCTGCCTAGTGCTTGGATGCAGCTCCTCTGAAAGAACACAAATTCTCCTCCTATTCCTTGAGGTTCCTTGGCTGTACACTAGAGCCTTTCCCCTTGGCTGTGTGATGCACCTGTGTGTTTCATGCATCACATGTGATGTGGCTGCATGTGGCACAGCTTTTTTAGCATTGTAATCCCTGTATCACAGCCCTGGTCTCATTTGCTGCCAGGCTGTTCACTCCGATCTCATCAGCCTGAGCTGCTGCTGCTCTCACACAAGACTGCAGCTGGCATGCTTGCAGACCATTCCTGGGGTCTCCTGCCAGCTCCATGGAGGGAGAGTTAAGGCTGTGTGGGTGTGTATCTTAATTCTTCATTTCCTGTTTTTCAGAAGTTTTGAGTTTCGCTACGCAGTTTGGGAAGGGGAAAAAATACCAAACCAGAAAACCCAAGAAATCTTAAGTCTGCTTCAGTAGTATACCATATTATTAAACTGTAGCCAGAGCTGGCACATACAGCTGAGGTTATGTCAGACTGTTTCTTGATAAAAGGACTTGTTTTCATTTGCTGACCAACTTATTCCCCAATGCTTTACTCTTGTTATAGTGCCTATATGTTGAAGTTGACTCATCTCCCAGCCCTTTGACACATCACCCAGGCTGAGCTCTTTAAATTTGTCACCATGAAGCTTTTTCTCAAGTCCTCAAATAATTTCTGTGGCTGTTTTGCCTCCACTCTGGTTTTGTAATACCTTTAAATATTTGGTAGAGCACAGAGAGTGGAGGAAATGGAAGCAGCCTGGACACAGGCCAGAAGACCAGCCAGAGGGCACAGCGAGTGGGTAAGGAAGGCATTTGTAGCACCAGGAATGCGCTTCCTTCTGGGATATGCATGGAAGGTGGGACTTCCTGAGTCTTGGCATTCCTGTGCCAGGTAGCAAACTGTCCATCCTCCTCTGACTGTGGTGGTCTCTGCTCAGATTATCTTCACTGGACATGAAGGTCTTTGTAAGCACTCTTGTTGAGTCTGGTACAGAGGTTACAGAAGTCTGCTGCTTTCCTTGGAAATACCTGATTTTCCTCCCTCTCAGGATAGTTCTCTGCTTTATCTGCAGCCTGGTCCAGAAAGAGAGGCTTATGTTTTAAGGTGTGACATCCTGTCAACACTACACACTAGCACAGGCTTTTTTCTTCCTTCCAGTCCTGTTATTTTAAGTCCAGCAGTTATATTTAAAATGTAACCCTAACTTTTAATCTAAGCCTCAACATTTAGTTTGTGCCAGACATGGGGAAGGATCTGTGGTTTCAGAGCAGGATGCTACCCTTCCTCTGGCAGGGCGTATCTGCATTACAGTGGGCAAGCCAGAGAAGTGGAGACTTTCCACAGTTCACTGTTTATGTCTTTCTTGTAATACAGCATGCGGTTTGGGAAAGCTGCAGAAGTGTTCACACTGTGTCAAGAGGCATTGGGGTTTGTGTGGTGGCCAAGGGGCTCTTGGAGGGCTGAATGTGGGGAGGGCCAGACCCCAGTATCTCAGAGCCCTCAGAGTTAGAGGCTTTGTGGTCTAAGTCATCAGCTTGTCAAGGGGGACAAACCACAGGTTGTTGTGAAGGTCTCAGAATTGTTTCTTGATAATTTAGCTGCAGTCCTTCAAATAAAAACACAGGTGAAAGCTCACTTGTTGCTGAGTTTGAAGGTTTGTGTAAAGCTAAAGCAAAAGAGGCATCAAGTACTGATCAGTACCCACACGGGGCAGGGCCTGGAGAAGGCTGTGCTGTGAGAGTGCTGGGCAAAGGAGTACACAGAGGCAAATTCGGGTTGAACTCGTGATGAGTAAGTTTAGCTCTCATGGTTGTATTCCTGGATTTTTCATATTTCACATTCTTTGGAGGCAGAGTTTGTGTGTGTGGTTGTATGTGCTGGAAACAATATCTGGATGATGGTGCATGTGATGAGAGGAGCAGTGTGCCTGGTGCAGGGGAGCTGGGTTGTGCTTGGCTGCTGGAGGAAAGAGGAGACAGCAGAAAGCACCAGGCACTGTCTCTAGCTCAGCATTGTTGGTCGTAACACTTGG
Organism: Parus major; assembly: GCF_001522545.3. Lineage (NCBI taxonomy): Eukaryota > Metazoa > Chordata > Aves > Passeriformes > Paridae > Parus > Parus major. The sequence continues at coordinate 8,942,718 of NC_031799.1, read as the reverse complement.
TGCAGGGAGCCTGCACACAACAGCAACAGGATCTTCCTTCCAGCCTTGGAAAGCAAATTTTCTGGACCCCTTGCAGATTCATACTGTGAGACACTGCCTGTGGATGGCCCCCCCTCTTTTCGGGGGCAGTCTGTGAAGTACGTGTACAAGCTGACCATTGGCTGCCAGCGCGTCAATTCCCCCATCAAGCTGCTGCGCGTGCCCTTCCGTGTCCTTGTGCTCCACGGTAAGGCCACCCCCTGCCTTCCCTGTGCAGATGGGCCAGGCTGCACCCTGCCCTGCTCATACTCTCACCTTCTTCCCAGGCCTCAAGGATTACCAGTTCCCACAGGATGAGGCTGTTGCACCCTCAAACCCCTTTCTGGAGGAAGAGGAGAGCTTGAAGAAGGACTCGCGCCTGGCAGACCTAGCGACAGAACTGCTTATGGTGGCCACCTCCCGACGCAGCCTGCGTAGGTCATATTCCTTGCTCAGACCTGCTGTCCTTCCTGAGAAGCTGGTCATGGAGAACATCTGAGGACCAGCTGCAAACTATCTCTCACTGACAAAGTAAAGCTCCAACTATGGCTGTGGAGCAGCTCTGTAAGGGCCTGCTTGGGTCAGGGCCTCCTAGCCAGTCTTGGGCTGTTTCTACTTCAGCCCAAGTGACCCTCTGCCCAGTACAACACAGCCAGTGGAGGGTTTGGCCTTACTCACTGCAGAAATTTCCCAAAGGGAGTACCACTTCTAGGGACTGTCTTCACACCCAAACAGGAGTTTGGAGGCATGGGGTCATGTCATTAACCCAGAGCACTGCACAGAGCAGAGTCTTGTCCTGCCACAACCCTTACCTCTCTTCTTGTTCCACAGATCTGTATAACATCAGCAACACTCGTGGGAAAGTGGGGACGTTCTGCATCTTTAAGACTGTATATAAGATCGGAGAGGATGTCATTGGGACCTTCAACTTCTCAGAAGGAGATATCCCATGTCTGCAGGTCATTGCTGTCTCTGGGATTACTGGGGGGAGGCAGAGGTTTAAGGTGAGGGATAGGGAGAAGGCATTGGGGTGGCACTGGGCTGTGAGAGTTTCTAGTGGACCCAGCTGGGTTCTCCTTGAAGTGTGAGGCAGACAATGGTCCAGTCCTGAGCTCATTTGGGAAATGAAGCCCCAGGCTTTGCATGAGCTGTGTATGAGGTTGTGAGAGCAAGCACTCTTTTAATCACCCTGTAGTTCTCAGTGAGCCTGCAGACAGAGGAGAGCATCCAGGAGGAGTTCCAGCGCCGCCAGGGACAGCCTGTCTCCTTCACCGTGCATGCCCGTCATCAGGAGTCCTGCCTGCACACAGCACAGAGCAGCTTCAGCCTGCCCATCCCACTCAGCTCAACCCCAGGATTCACCACCAACATTGGTTAGTACCCACCAGGGGAGGGACCCACTCCTGCTTGTCTCTGCAGGAGGATGGTGATATCCCCAGCCCTGCCCTTGCTCAGCAGAGGTGTATCCCTTGGGAGGGAGCTGGTCTGTGTGAGTAGGGTCATTTGCTGTCCCCATGTCAGGAAAGACAGTCCTGAGACAGCTGCTGTCCATGACCCTTGTGGGTGTTATGTGCTGACCATCCTCTTGCCCACAGTGTCCCTGAAGTGGAGGCTGCACTTTGAGTTTGTGACTTCTGGGGAGTCAGCGGGGACTTGCTTGGTTCGTGGGAGCCAGTCAGAGGCTGTCACGTGGACTGGGGTGGAGCAGATGGAAGTGGACACCTTCAGCTGGGACTTGCCCATCAAAGTTCTTCCCACCAACCCCATCCTGGCTTCCTACGTATCTCAGTTCTCCAGTACTAACTCCATCACCATCTGAAGTAGGGAGAGGTTGTTGGTCTGCAGAGCTGCAAGTGTGTGCCACCAGTGGGAATGGCAGGCAGGACTGTCACCGGTGTGCTGTGGTGCACACATCCCAGTGTCCCCTTGGATTCATCTGTGGTGCTCAGGTGGGCACCAAGCATGTCCTGTCCATGGGTGGAAGAACACTGCTTGATGCAGTCTGGAGCTGGACCCTTCCTGCCTGGGTAAAGGTGCAAGTCTCAGCACTCAGCAAAAAGAAATCTTCCTTCCCAGGAAACCACTGATGTGCCTTTATCCCATATGGAGCTTCCAAGAAGAAAAGGCCCAGCCCAGGGAGGGGAGTAGGGGGCTCTTGCAGTGAACCTTCATACCACCCTTGGGTGAAGGCTGTGCCCTTGCAGAGGCCCTACAAGCAGAGGTCAGGCATCCAGGTGGAGCACAGTGACCACCTAGGCTGGGTGAGAGCCTGCTCTCCTGCTCTGGCATGTGTCCTGCCTCTTGGAAACTTGTCCCACACACAGAGTCCAGTGCTCCAGACACCCACCTGGAGGAGACAGGTTCTGGCTGGCCAGCCGTGTGCTGCTGGCATGTGCTGGTGACCAGGATGGTGACCAGGCTGTGACAGTACAGTCATGATTCAAAACTGAGCAGCACTGAGCCCCTGGGCTGTTGTCTGCCTGGGCTCCTGAGTATGAAGGCATCCTGCTGGTCTTTGGATCCTTGCGGGGCTGTAAGGAATGCATGCTGTGCATCCAAAAGCTGGCATGGAGATCTCCCTGCTCAACAGCTAGCTCCCCATTTTTACTAAGCTTTCTGTTGAACTTTCCTCTCTGCATGGAAATGTAATAAACATCTGAATGTGCAAAACTCGGCTTTCCCAAGAGCCTTATTCCTATATTGTTACTGGTGCTGGACATATACCACCTACATCAGTCACAGGCTTGAGACTTCTTTGTTCAGTATCTTTATTGCAAGAACAGAAACATCTACACAAGGCTCTGCACAACACAGGCATGGCACCAGCTGGGGCAGCTGCCAAGGTGACTGCCTTCACCCTGGCACTTGGATTGCTTCTGCTTCCTGAACCTCCCCATCCTGCTCCATTGCCAGTGGGAATGGGGGTCTCCCCTGGGGACATCCTGTTCTGCCACCCACCCTGAGCTGGCTCTTGTAGTGTTGCCCAGGGCTGGCCTACAGTGCCAGTGACCCCAGGAGCTTTTGGAGCAGGGGCATTAGTGGTTCCAGAGGTGGGTTGTGCCCCTCATGCTCCGGGACCAGAGAAGGGGCTGGACAGGGTGTGGGGGTCCTGCACGAGGTGCCATGGTATCCCCAGTGAGCTCCCCATGGCTGCTATGCAGAGGAGTAGAGGTCTGGGAGGGAGCAGGGAGCTGCTTTACTTGTGGCTGGAGATGGGAATGTATGGGACTGCCATGGAGCAGGCTGATTTAGTCCTGTAGCCTTTTTTTAGTCACTGAAGGTTTCCTGCCCACCTGGGAGGAAATCCTGTAGAATCTGCATTTCCACGGTGTGCAGAACTCCTCACAGTGAGGATGCCTTGGTTCAGGAAGCTGAAGGCAGAAGCAAAGCTTGGTACCATGGTGTGTGGATAGTGGTTTCCCTCGAAGGTGGCGGCGGTGATGCCTCTACAGGGTGTGTGGGACAGGTCTGGAGCATGCGGGCGGTGTGCTCTGGAGGGGGAAGGGCGGCGCCGACGGGCGCAGGGCGCTGCCGAGCCTCTCTATCTGCTCAGCCCCGCACCCAGCACCTTGTTCACCAGCGGCTCGGGGGTGCCGGCCGAGCCCCACTCGTGCTCCACGCTCTTCACACACGGCAGGCTGGGGTTGGCCTTCTGCACTACCGAGATCTGGCAGGTCTGTGAGTCGTAGTGAGCCTCGCACCAGTCTGGGAAGTCGATCGGGTGCTGGGTGCTGTGGGAGAGGACACAGTGCCGTCAGATTCCCTGATCAGTGCCCACGGGGCTGCTGACAGGGCTGGGTGGCTTCCTGCTGCCAGCCCCCTGCACAGGATGTCTTCCAGACCAGCTCAGGCAGGCTGGGACTTGTCTCCTGGCATATCTGGGCATCTTGCTAAGCCGAGACGCCCTTTCCAAGTGCCCTAACTCACCCCACCACCCTCAATGCCCTGTTGGGGTCCTGCCCACCTCTGCCTCCTGTTCCACAGGACATGGTTCCCCACAGCCCTCCCAAGACTGATATCTGCTGCCTTTGCAGCCACCAGACACCTCCTGCTGCAGATGCAGGGGTGGGAAGTCACAGCCCACCCAGCACGGCCCCTCACTCACGTCTCGCAGCAGCCCACGCCAACAGGGTGCAGGCAGGTGCAGAGCAGGCAGTTGGTGCTCAGCCATGATTCCCCAAGGGAGAACTGTTTCCCTTCGTACTCACAGGGAGCTGCAAAGGAAACAGTGGTGATGAGAACACATGGACCTCTGCTGAGGGCAAGTGGAAGCCTCCTTGACACCCCTGTGCCCTGAAAGAGGGCACAGAAGTGTCATGATGACCTCTCACCCATCTTATGGTATGGGAGATATATGGTGGTCTATCCACTGTCCTGCAGGTGTGGAATGCCCTGTCATCTGCCATGGGTGATGTACCCATCCATCCTCTCCTGGCCCTGCCTTGCTCCTCTCACCACTACCCCATTAGGGTCTAGAGCAAGAAGCAAGTGCCTCTTGCTTCCCTGGAGAGGATAAATCCGGTGCCCCTTAGAATCTGGGCATTTCTGCAGCCCTGGGAGGAGACAACAGAGGGGTGCTGAGCTGCCCTCCTCCCTTTCCTACTAGTCCTGCACACTTGGCCCCAGCCAGGCTCCTACCTGGAGCCTTCGTGGCCCAGAAAGCTGTTTCTCAGCCAGAGCCCTGGGGAGCTGTTCAGTGGTTTATAGACTGCTCCTTCTACTCACCACTGGCCCATGATCCCATTCCTGAGCTCAGCACTGTCCCTTCCATACTTCTCAGGCATAGGGCAGAGCCCTGCCATGCTGGAAAAGCTGAGGCCTCCTCTTCCCATCAGCCTCTTCCCATCTCACCTCCCCACTTACCTTTAGCCTGGAAGTAGCATTTGGCCTGGGAGCCCGGCAGCTGGAGAAGGAGGGAAAGAAGCAGGCAAAGCCTGCCCCAAGCACACTTCATCTTCTGTGCTTGCATGGCCATGGATGGTTAAGCTGGACTTCTTTGCTTTGCTTCGCTATTGCCTTTGCTCCTTTCCCTTCTCTTTCTCTTTCTCTCTCTCTGCCTTTTTAATGCTCTTCCCCTGATCCCAATGAGAGATATTTATAAAGTTCAGCTTTACGACCCTGGCCACCAGCTGTGCCCCACTGGAAAAGTTGTAAAACTCATTTCCTGATTTGAAAGGCATGAAAACAAGAGGTAGGATCAAGATTTTTAACAAGCTGTGAAAAGCTGATTCATGCCCTCCAGAAATTTCTCCAGTTGGAAGCCCCTGTGGGTGCAAGGCTTCACAGTGAAGGGCGATCCAAAGGTCCCCAGCAGCGCTGCCCTCTGCAGCGTGGTGAGCACGTAAGCAGCAAGCACGGGAGACCCTGGCTCCTGACCAGGAGAGCTCCAGGCTCCCCTCTGGTCATGCTGAGCCATCACTGCTCCTTCACAGCAAGCCAAAGTTTTGGGAGCTCACAGTGATGAGAGCAGCACAAGCATCCTGCTAACAGTGTGGGATGCAAATGGCACCATCCTCATTTGGCGATGGAGGTGATTGCACCCTGCTCCTGAGTACCACATCATGGCACTTTCACCCCAGCCTGGGCTGCAGCCATGCCAGGTTCATGGCCATGCATGGGCTGGGCTATGTTTAAAATCACAGAATCATAGAATATGCTGAGTTGGAGGGGGCCTATCAGGATCACCATGTCTTGTGTCCTGGCCCTGCACAGGACACCCCAAGAATCCCAGCATGTTCCTGACACCATTGTCCAAACACTTACTGAGCTCTGACAGATTTGGTGCTGTGACCAGAGCAGACAGTACAGCAGCTACCACTGATGCAGAACAGGAGAGAAAGAACCAGGGCTCACCTGAGCAGTGCCTGTGAAAGGGGACTCTGCCTGTGCACCTGGGACACCCATAAGGTACCAGAGCTGAGCATCCTCTTTCAGAGGCTGCAGACTGGCCCCAGCAGAGGCAGGAAACAGGAGGGATAAAATCGGGAGGTGAAAGTGGTTTTGGGCAACAAGTAACCTGGGTTGTAAGTGGGGGACTTGGCTGGAAGCAAGGACCTGTGAGAAGGACCCACATCACCCAGGGATGTGCCTGTGGACCTCACGGACTCTCACCCAGAAGGGCTGCCTCTGTGTAGTAGTGATAAGGCTGTTATCAGCAGGCAAGGTGAGCGGATGTGCAAGAGGGAGGAGGTCAGAGCCCTGGGAGCCACATGGCCAGGGACAGCTACAAGCAAAGGGCTAACTTGCCAAAAGAAATTCACAGCCCTTGTCAGAGGTGCTGCCAGCAGCAGGAAACAGGGCTCTGGGGATGGTCCAGCTGGGGGTTCAGCCAGCGCAGGGCTGTGCTGGCAGTGAGGCAGCATCAGCAGCAGTGGCATATGTGGGTCATCTGCCCCTGTATTAAGCTCCTTGCTTTCTGAGAGTTTGGGATAAATTTACACCTTGACGCGTGAGGCTTAATATCCCTTCCAGAATTTGTATTGGCATTCACTATTATAGCTGGATATTTTTCTTATCCCTGTAAGTGCCCAATCCCTCATTGAATCCTGCTAAATTTTGGCCTGAGCATTTTCCTGTGGCAGTATAATTAAGCACAAAGAGAGGAAAAAAAAATTGCTTCTTTTTATCCTCTTTATCCGCTTTGGATTCACCAACTTCAGATTTGAAGGCATAGTCCCTACCCTTTGGTGCTCTGCACCCGTTTTCCATCCCACTGCATCCATCTCCTGCAGCTTGTGCTCTCACCACTGAGGGAGAAGCCATGGCTTTTCATCCCTTTTTCCCCCTAGAAAATTACCCCAGCCCTGTTGTAGTGCCACGGATGCTGCTGTGTCCCTCAGTGGGGTGGCTGGATGGCAGCGAGTGTGGGATCTGTTGGGAAACGCTGATAACAAATCAGAGAAATGCTGGGCACACCCTGCTAACAGCTGGGCTATGAGGCGGGATGGTGGAGTGTATCAGTGACAAATGGAACCTTCCCTTTGGTGCATTTTGCATTCCCTTTGCACATTCAGAGTTGTTACTATATAAGGAGGATAAAAGCATTCATCGTCAGAGCAGTTAATTAATATTCCTATTGTGTGTTTGGAAAAAGAAGTTTGGCATGCTAGTAACGGCAATGAAATAATCCATCATTGTTTCATCAACAAGAGCAGCAAATGTTAAAAAAAAAGAAGTGGTGGGTTTCACTCAGAGGCCCACAGGATTTGGACAGGCTTCCAGAAGAGTGCTCAAAACCTGGAGCAACAGCATCTCTTGGCTGTGTGGACGGGCATTGCCCCTGCTCTGTTAAGGCCATGGAGAGGCATTCTCAGGATTTCTATAAGCCATTATGGTTCATTAAATAGAGGGTTAAAGCTATGAGACCATTCATGACCATTGAGTTTTTCATCAAAGTGGTTTGCTGGGAAAATGCAGAGAAAAAGAGGAGTGTCAGGATACCTCTTGGCACATTGCAGACGGACCAGGGCAGTGGAGCATCATCCACCCTGTGGCTGTGCATAAGGAAAGGGGCTGGTGGTCCCTCGTAGCCTGTTGACCTTGCTATTCCCCCTCCTGACCATTTTCCTTCCCCCACTTTTTCATTCCTCAGCACCCACATGTCCCCAGCACACAGATCCCCATGGCTGATCCAGAGCATTTTGTTCCAGGCTGTACAGGAGAGGGCCCAAAATTTGGAAAGCAGTACTTGAAATTGGACTTGGTGCTTCAGAGCTTCTGCCTGGGTTCTTGAGGGGTGCCATGGCAGGAGGAGCTGACACCCTCTCCTGCTGTGCCAGCCTGGAAAAGATTTTGCTGCCTGAGCGAGACTGAAAGAAAACAGACACTTTTGTTCTCACATCTTGGGGAACAGCTGAGACCTGAGAAAGAACCACAGAAAGGATAAAGGGGCTGGTAGAAATGCCCCTCTAGAAGTTCAGTCATTTTGATTTACCCAACAGAACCCAACAGAAGGGATCACTGCCTGTCTATGTGTGAGCCTTTGAGTATCCCAGGATCCCACAGAAGGTCATACCCATGTCGCAGCATCCTCCAGCAGGACCCAGCTCTCCTGCCTGTCCTGGCTCTCAGATTGTAGCTGTGTCTGAGAAAAGCTGGGTGCTACACCCCACCAAGGACACAGTTCTGCTGGCCTTCTCTCCCAGAACTCCCCCTGCAGAGCAGTGGAATGCCCAGTGCCAGGGATGGGACCCCATGGATGGGGAAGGCAGAGCACTCAAGACAGTGGTGCTGGGGTGAGGTGACAACAGCCACAGGAGGCTCAGGGGATAATAAATGATGCTGGACAAGTTGCCATCAGCAGAATCCAGGAGGGTTATAAAACCTGAATCTCCTGAGCCTTCAGCTGGGGCTGCAGCTGCAGAGCAGGAAGCAAACAGGATCCCGGCTGGCATTGTGAAAGCAAACACCATAAATCCAAGGAAGTGCTGTGATTGCTGTTTTAGGCACTGGGGAGTTTGGCTTCTGCTCCCCAAAGGTATTTTATTTTCTCTCTAAATAAAAAAGAAAAAAAAAAAAAATCCACAACCCCAATCAATCACTGAACCGAACTATGTGAGTGCTGCTGTGGACCCTGAGGCAGCTCTGGGATGTGGGCATCTTTCCTTAACCAGCACCCTGAGGATGCTTCAAGCATCAGAGTACCCAGAGCACCAGGGCAGGTACAGGTAAATGCTGGCTCTGAGTGATGACCACTCATGAATGCTTTCTGCTCGCTAACATGGCCAGACCCTGGGGAGAGGTGAGCAGAGGGGTGAGGAAGAGAGAGAATGACAGCTGGCTCCTGGCGGCCTTCATTCCACATCTGGCAAGCCAGATGGGATAGCTGACAGAGGCTGGATTACAGCCCCACCAGCAATGAGACTGTTGCTCCAAAAAGGGGACAAAATAGAGGGGATGTGAGAAAAACTTGATGTCTCCTTACTCTGCAGATTGGCTGCCTGCTAAATGAAGCTTGATGCTGGAGGAAAAGCATGGGCTGCAAGGCATGCTGGAATGCCTTGTGTCTTCCACAGGTGTCCCTGGCCTCAGCACCCACACCCTGACCCTCCTTGCATGGGAGAGTATTCTGACCCCAGAGGTTAGGCACAGCATCTCACTGAGGCTCTACAGCCCTGGTTGGAGGGGGTGTGTGGGTTCATTGTCATGGGACAGGACCTGCAGGTCCCCAGCCATGGGATGGGCTCTACGTCCTGGGCAGTCTCATGCTGTGGCTCACTCGGGTTCTCATGCCCTCTTGCTCTCTCTCACATGGTTTGATCCTTCCTTGCTCATGCCATGCCCCATTGCTCTGGCACTTTCCCAGGTCATTTATCGTAGCTGTGGCTGCTCTGCATCAGGCCGGGTTTTGGCATCAGTGGGTCAGCCATGCACTCCTGCTACCCTCAGCCCTGGCAGAGTGCTGGCACCCACCCTGGCTCTCCAGCACCCTGGGTATCCCAGCATGGGTGTGCTGCAGCCCATGGCTCTGCCTGGGCTCCCCTCAAGGAAACGTGCCAGGAGGTCACGGGGTGTTTAGGAAAACAGGCCTTGGCATTGCTGGCCATACCAGGAAAATAAAAACATCCGGGCAGGCAGCCGCATAGCGACTGCGAGAGGCCGGCACTCCATAAATCCCCTGGAGCAGGTGCTTTGTAGTCGGCACAAGGAAATGAGCATATTATTCAGCTTGGCTTAAACCCTGAAATGTTTCCTGTCCTGTGAGTCAGAAAGAACCCTGGGAGATCATTCCTAGGCCATGCAGAAGCTGCACCAGCCAAAAAAGTGCCAGGCACTTGTTTGCCTGAGGACTTGCCAGAGAGGTCAATGGTCCAGGCCCCTCATTTTGGAGGGGACTTTGCCGTGGATGTGTCATGCCACCAGCATTGACCTAAGCATATAAATGGTCTGGAACACGCTGAGGATCCACAGGAGACTCCCAGACTGGTCCTGGGCACTTTGCTTCATTGGGATGCAGGGATAGGGAGAGCCGCAGAAGACCCTGAGGCTTTCTGTGTCCTGGGTGGATTCTGCACATCTCTGACCTCACTGTGCTACCAGAAAGATGGATCCCCCTGCACAGTGCATTGTCTGTTTTACTGGCACCCACAGGGCCATGCTGAGCTGGTATCCTGCTCTAGGGACACTCTACAGGAAAAGCCATGCATGGCTGGTGGCTTTGTGGTGGAAAAGACTACCTAGGCATGGGACTGGGACCCCCATACTCAGCCCAGGGATCCCAGTTGGATCAAGTTGGAGGACCTGCAACAGTTGGAGGGGAAAGCACTGTAGGAGCTGTCCCTGCATTGGCACAGGCAGCACCCACCTGAAGGGGTTCATGGGTGACACTTCCTGTCCTGGTGCCCTGCAAGGACACTCCTAGGGTCCCACCCTGGGTCTGGGGCACAGAGAGGTGTGAGTTCTAGGGGCTCTCTCCATGGACACACAGGGACAACTCATGTCGTGAGCCAGGTGACACAGCTGCCACATTTATCCACATTTTTCCCTTTAAAGTATTTGCCTTTGCTCTATTTTTTCCATTACTGGTACACAAATTTCAAATCCAAACAAGGAGTCCTTCAGGCTCCCTGGACAGCAGGAGCAGAGAAAACCCATATGTGAAAAGGTCTCCCCATATATCTGCACCAGTCCCTGGGTGCTTTGTGGTCAAAGCCTCTCTGACATTCTGAAGGTGTTTACTCTCCCATTTTGGATGGGGTGGCAATGTGAGCACCAGCAATAAAGAGCTCAGCAGAACATTGACTTGCACTTGAGTAGAAATGTGAGTCCTTGGTAGTGCCTCCTCCATCCCTGCCCTCTTTCCACAGCCTCCAGCAGGAAGAGGATGCTGCCCCTCCATGCTGGACCTCTCCACGATCCAGTGCTGTTTTTGTCCTGGCACAGCAGTACCTGCACAACTCCACCTGGCCCTAGCAGTGATGACCGTGCTGCAGGCTCTCACTTGTGGTGCCTGCCACGCTCTTTACAGCCACCTCCTGAGGCTGGCAGGTTTCTGGCTCCACTTCCAGCATGGAGGTGAAGGAGCTTGGCAAGGCCCATGGCCTTGTGCTGCTGCATGCCAGGAGATGGAAAAACAGTGTTCATCTCTGGGGACCAGGAGCTTGGTTATGTTTGCCATGGAAACATGGAAAAGAAGACTGGAATCTCAGGGATGTGAGCCCCTCAGTGCAGACAAGCATAGCTGTGCTCTCAGTGCCCATCATGATCTGGTGCAGTCTTAGGACCAGCAGGTGTGCCATGAAAAAGTGTTTGAGATCACTTAAAAAATCACTGGCAAAGGTATTGGCGAAAACCAGATTTAATGTTGAGTGGCAGCACGACAAAGTTCATTGGCAAGATTCACTCTACCACTTACTAGACAGTTAAGGCACATTGAGGAGAAAAAAGAAACAACAAACAAAATGCAGGCAATCAAAACAGAAATGAAAGGAGAACCATCTAGGGTCCTGCTTGTGCATGTGTGTGTGTTTAGGTGCATATGACAAAAAGACAGTGAGGGCAAGGATAAAAAGGAATATGGCCTAAAAGCTTAGCAGCACTCACCCTTAACACTACTTGTAATGTAACATAACAATTTAATACAGGAATAGCACTTAACAGCATTTCACCTATGTAACTTAACAACTTAGCAAAAGAACAACACTTTAGCAGTCTTTAACTTAGCTTATAACTTATGACTTAACCTTACTTACAGGTCAAAGTAACTTAGATCTGAGGTACTTTTAAGCATCTGAGAGAGCAGCATTTCTCCCCAGGTTTGCTCAATGTGCAGGGGCATGCACACAGACAGAAAGTGCAAGCAAGGTGCCAGTGAAAAATTCCCCTCAGAGGTCAGTGAAATACTCACTTTGGATGCCTTTGCATCTTCTCAACAGGCAAAGGGCTGAGTCTCAGGGAGTGAGATCATTGATCAGCCCAGGATCCATCATCATTCAGTGATCCTCCAAGTACAGCGGATTTGAGTTTGCTGTCTGTGAGAGGCCCCACTCAGAGGGAGGTTCCTGACCACAATCCGCTGTGGACCAGGACAGCTCAAAGGGTCACATTTTGGAACACTGTTTACAGAGCCACAAGAGAGTTTGCTTTAGTTGTAACAGTGTTTCATCCTCTCCACAGTTTCAGCCTGCACTGTCTTTGAATATCTGAGAACAGGGATGTTCTGCTGTTCAGGGAAGAAAAAAAAATATGTTGTCAAAGCTCTTCATAAAACCCTCAGAAGCACTTTAAGACAGCAGCAGTTCCTGGAAGCAGGGAGTATTTCTGATAAGCTCAAGAAGAACTGAGCACAGGTATTGTTTTTCAAGGCTGAGGCCTAAGGAGCATTTCTCAGATCTCAGTGCAGCCTGGAAGAGAGGGGGATGCATCACCACAGTGGGTTACCATGGATTCCCATGGACCACCACAGATAGCCAGGTACACTACAGACCACCAGGACCAGGCTACTGGGTGCACTCCAGTTGAAGGGAAGACTCATCCCAAGGTGTGGGATGCCAATAAAACATAGTGTGAGACTGGGACAGGGAATGTGCAATGGGGTTGGAAAAACCCTATGATAA
>NC_031799.1:8899491-8928415 GCF_001522545.3 Parus major | reverse complement strand
GTGTACGGCCCCGGGGCGGTGGCCGGGCCCCCTCTGGTGGCTCACACGCGCGCACACGGGGTTCTCTCGCACCCACATTTCCCGTCACAAGCATCTCGCCACCCCATCCCCCCAGCGGCGAATCCCCACCAGCTTCTCCCTCCTTCCCTCCATCCCCTCTGCTTTTCTTCCCTATATCTCTATTTTGTTTTTCCAGAGTCGTTCCCTGCTGGCGGCATCCCGCCTGCCGCAGATCCTGCGGGAGCAGCACCACCTCCCGGAGAGGTCGCGGCGGAGGCTTTTCCCACTCAGTCTGTTCCCAGCCCCTCTGTGTCCCCTTTGCCCCCGGACTGTGCCACCGGAGGCCCAGGACAGGAGCCACAGGGCTGGGGGCACCTGCAGGGTAGGAGGTGTGCCACCGTCTTGTTCCCCGTGAGCAGGGGTGATTTCGCTGGCACTGTGGTCTCCAGTGGGACCATCGCCACCTCACCATGTCCCACGCTCCATCGGGAAGCTCTTCCAGATATTTCCAGCTTCTCATTTCTGGATGTAATCACTGTCGGTTGGATTTCACCGTCCTTCGGCTCAGGCACCGCTGCCAGCTCCGCACCACATTGGACCGAGATATTTATAGCGAGCAATGCAATCCCTTCCTCCCGGCTTGTGCCGGGCCGGGTGAGCCGAGCTCTGTGACCGTGCGACGGGAGGCACGCATCGCTCGTGGTGGGGACACCTGCACTGGGAATGGGAGGCACAGTGACAGGGACTCCCGGCAACCCCGGAGGTGGAAGGACCTGTGCCGAAACCACCTGCGGTGCCACGCCCACGGTTCTGCTCTGCTCTGGTGGCCTGCCCCAGAATGCTGGGAAGGGACAGCGACACCCTGCCCGCCGCTCAGCGCAGCATCCCTCACGCATCTGAACCTCAGAGGACCTCGAAGGGCCAGTGGCAAGCCCTGCGGGGCCGCCGTGCAGCCAGTGCGCTCCTCCTGGTCTCCCCGACGCAAGCATCCCGCCCCACACAGCTCTGAGCCGTGGGGCAGGGGCTGGCACCACCCCCACTACCCCCCTCCAATCTCTATCGCCCCCCACCCCCGCCCGTTGGGAGCAGGCAGCGGGCTGGGAATGCCAGGAATGCACCGCAGGCATGCTGCCCCCGCTGAGCCCCCTTGCCCCACCGAAGCGCCCTGGAAACAAATGCACGGCACCTCTGTGTATCCCCTGGCTGGGCGGCCCCCCAAGGCAGCCCATGTCATCCCTTTAGGTGCTTCCCAAATCCCCGGGAGGACCGGCAGCCCCGCTCGGCCCGGGTTATCCCAGCCCCACGGCGCCATGGGAGCTTGTGCAAAGCTCATTGCCCCATAGCCAGACCTTGCGCCCTGAGAGCTCCCCTGTGCTTCACTCGGAGGCGTCCACCCTCCTACCCCACCACCCCACAGGCGTCCCATAGCAGAGGGGCTGAAGTCCCAAAAGCTGCCGTGGTGACATTCCCGTTGCATCTAGCCCCCTGCCATCCCCTCCCCTCAGGTCGCCCTGTCCCGTCAGGATTTGTGTCAGTCAGATCCCTGTGGCACGGGTCCCAGTGCACCCTCCATTACTGGGGAGACACACTGGGTCTCAGGGACATCTGGTTCCACAGGGCATCCCAGTTCTCATGGTCCAACTCCCCAGACGCCTCCCTGCATCCCAAATCCCCGAAGATATCTCCAACCTGCTCACCTTCCCCCAGGGGAGATACGCAGGGCCAAAGCACTGGCCTTAATGGAGGCAGTCAGATCCCAGGAAACTCCTCCTCAGAGCCTGATTCCTCCTTTATCCCACAACTTAAGGCCTCCCAAAAATCCCTTGTGAGGACACTCACACCCAGGATATTCCCTCCCCTTCCAGCTGGCTGTACCCCACAGCCGTGTATCCCTTCACGTCCTCGCACCCCTCCCCGGGTTCCCCTTTGCCCCATCATGCACATCCCCTGCACCCCACTGACTTCTCCAAACCCTAGGGACCCCCAGCACGAGACATCCCCTCCACAGGCCCTAGTCGTTGGGGTACCCTAGAACCCGGATGCTCTCTGACTGCATAGCCCCAAACACAGGTACCTCTTTCTCAATCCCCCACTCAGTGAGGGAACTCCAAACCCTAATACTCCCTCCCTGATTCCCCTTAAGGACCCTAGATGCCACGCACCCCCTTCCTCAATCCCTGCCCACTGGGAGCGGCCGGCTCTGGGGACTTTCCTTCCTTAATCCCCCGATGGGGCCCCCGAGCCTGCCCCCAACCCCATCACCCAGAAGCCGAGCACCCCAGTCCCCTGTCCCAAACCGATGCCCTCTTCTCCGATCCCCCCTGACTGCACTTCACCAGAACCAAAGGACCCCTCCCTCCGTTCCCCGCCCACTGGGGACACCCCGAACACGGATCCCCCTCCCCACCTCCCCTCCCGGACACCCTAAAACACAGGCAACCCCTCCTCAGTCCCTGCCTACTAGGAGCCGCCGGACCTGGGGACCGCGCTCTCTAAACCCCCGCTGGGGATCCCAACTAGGGATCGACAGCCTGGAAGCCAGAGACGCCGAACACCCCGCCATCCCCCCACCACCCCAACCAGCGCCCCCCTCCCCGCTAGCCCCACCCCTGGCCCCCCCTCTCCGGGGACACCGCCCCCCGCCCCGCCGCGGTGCCGCCCATCCCCGTGCCCGTCCGGCCGGGCGGGGACCGGCGGCGCCGCCCCCCCGGGGGAGGGCGGTCGGTGGCGGTCGGCGGGGCGGGGGCGCGGCGGGGGCGCCGGAGCGGCGGGCGGCGGCCGGGGCGGAGGAGCCAGCGCGGCCCATGGCTCCGCCGCTGCCGCTGCCGCTGCTGGCGCTGCTGCTGCTGCTGCCGCCGGTACCGACGGGCGCGGGGCGGCGGGCGGCGACCTCCGACGGGGCGCCCGCCAACTTGACGGTGGCGGTGGTGCTGCCCGAGCGCAACGTGAGCTACGCGTGGGCTTGGCCGCGCGTGGGTCCGGCGCTCAGCCTGGCACTGGAAGCGCTGGAGCGGGGCGAGCCGCCGCTGCTGCCGCGGCCCTTCTCGGTGCGCGTCGAGTTCATGAGCTCGGAGCTGGAGGGCGCCTGCTCCGAGTACGTGGCACCGCTCAACGCCGTGGACCTGAAGCTCTACCACGACCCCGACGTGCTGTTCGGGCCGGGCTGCGTGTACCCCGCCGCGTCCGTGGGGCGCTTCGCCTCTCACTGGCGGCTGCCCCTCATCACCGGCGGGGCGGTGGCCGCGGGTTTCAGCCGCAAACGGGAGCAGTACAGCACGACGGTGCGCACCGGGCCCTCGGCACCCAAACTGGGCGCCTTCGTCTCCCACCTCCACGCGCACTTCAACTGGAGCGCCCGCGCCGTGCTCCTCTACGTGGACCGCAAGACCGACGACCGACCCTACTACTTCACCGTCGAGGGTGTCTACCAGGAGCTGCAGGATGGCAACAACCTCACCGTCACCGTCCACATCTACTCCCCCGAGGAGGGCGGCCCCGACACCGCCGTCCACTTCATCAAAGCCAACGGGCGCGGTGCGTGGGGTGGCGCGGCGTGGGCTGCGGGGGGGGCACGATGACCACGGGAGCGATCCGGCTGAGCGCCCGGGGAGCGGGGGCGGCGGTGTGGGAGTGGGAGGAGGAAGGGAGAGCGGAGGGGACTCTCCTTGGGAGATCTGCGTAGGGCTCCGAGAGTGGGAGGCAAAATCCTCCGCGGGGCACAGCGAGGGGCTGAGGATGTGATGGGATCCGTGTGGGGGCATTGGACCCGTCTGGGGCACAGTAGGGGGAAGGATGGGGTGCAGCAAGGGTGCTGGGGTACTGTGGATAACATGTTTGGTACAGCAAGGGGTTAAGGGAGCAGCAGGACCATCTGGGGCACAGAGAGGGGATGGGGATGCAGTGGGACCGCTGCAGGACACAGCAAAGGACTGGGAACACGGTGGGATGCATGTGTGACAAAAAAAAAGGACCAGGGATGGCAGTGGGACTTGTTTGGGGCTAGGGGACAATGGAGGTCCACACAGGGCACAGCAAGTGTCGGAGAGGGCAGTGAGATACATGTGTGGCGCAGCAAAGGGATGGGAATGCAGTGTGATCATGTGGGGTGCAGCAGCAGCTCAAGGAGACAGTGGCACCTTTGTGGGGCACCATGAGGGTCTGCGGACACAACGGGACTTGTGAGGGGTTGAGAGCAAAATGGCACTCATGTGACGCCCGGCAAGGGACCAAGGATCTGGTGGGACTCGTGGGTGCAGTGTGACACCTGTGGTAGGACATGGCAAGGAGCCAGAGGAAGAGTGGGACCCCTGTGGAACACAAGGAGGGGCTGGAGGCACAGCTGGACCTGTGTGGGGCACAGGCAGGGGTGGGCAAAAGGGGCTCTGTGAGGGGTGCAGTGAGGATTGAGCACATTTTGTCACAGTGGGGCTGGAGGAGCAGCAGGACCTGCATAGGAGGTGAGTTGACAGGGGACAAGACAGGACCTGAGCCCCTCACTGGGCCACCCCCTGTGCCAATGGAGGGGCCAGGATGCAGCAGGAGGAGCGGGCACGAGATCTCCCTCCAGGCCCCCAGCCTGGTCAACCTTTGCCAGCAAGAGCTAGGGCAGACCCCCAGCTTGGTGGGACACATGCTGTGAAGGGCACTCTGTGGGACCACCCCACCCTCTGTGTTAGCAGGATCACAGTGACCCAGGCATGTCCTTGGAGGCTGAAGGTGATGCAGTGGATGTGGCTCTTTGAAGGACAGCATCAGCTGTGGCTACATACCTAGAGAACATAGTGCCAACGTACCTAGGTGGCCGTGCCGTGGTCAGGCAGAGACCCTCAGAATGGCACCGGGGCACCCCGGGCTGTGCCTGTCCCTGCTGCACCCCCAGGATGTGGGGCTATGATAGCCCCACCCTGCTGATGGAGGGATAAATCAATTTGTTGCCTTGTGAGTGCCCCAGGAGAGCAGCTATATTGGGAGCGGGAGGAAATGGAGGGGCTTACAGAGGCAGCTGGAGAGCAAGGGCAGCCTGATGCTCTTTCATTATTGATGAGCAGGGTGTATCAATCCTGGAGTCAGCCACTCTGCAATGCTTCTTAATGGATTCTGAGATGCTGTGTCATTAGGAAGGACATCTAGGCAGTGTAAGTGGAGCCAGATGGGCCAGCAGGACTTGTGTCCAAGGCTGGCAGGACCAGGCTGCAGCGGGGAGGTACTCTGGGGTGCTGGACTGGGTCAGGACTGAGGCTAGTGAAGCTGAGACCATGGCTGCGCCACTGGGATGGGAGCTCTTGCATGTGCCATCACCAGCCGCGGGATTTGGAGCATCTTATGGGATGAGGTGAAAGGACTCTGCAGGGAGAAGGGATGAAATCAGTGATTCCTGTCAACGTTTCCATCTTGGTGCCGTAAATCACCCCAATGGGAATCAATCCCTCCTGGTGCAGGCAGGGGGGTTGTGGCTGCTGGGGGGGAAGGCCAGGCATGGACAGAGACCTGAGGGCTTTCTAAGCTGGGGTCATAGCATCACAGAACCATGGAAAGGCTTGGGTTGGAGAGGACCTTAAAGATCATTTAGTTCCATTCCCCCTGCCGCGAGCAGGGATGTTGAGAGGGTCTGGGCCCCTCTGGCCACAGCCCAGAGATGGCACCAGGGTGTGGCGCTGAATGCTTGGCCCTACAGAGGTGGGTGCTCAGGGCTGCAGAGCTGGTCACAGGTCCTTTCCTAGCCCAGGTGTGTGGGGCAGGGATTGGGGACTTGCAAGGTTGTCCCAGGGGTTGGGACCCCTGTATGGAATGGCGTGGAGATGGAAGCAGGGTGTTCAGCTGCACCCATGTCCATGGCCTGCAATAACACCACGTATCATCCCTCTTGGCATCACCTTCCTTCTTCCAAGTTGTAAATATTTCCTAGAGAAAGCCACTTCCCTGCCCTTCTGTGCATCCCCAGGGCTGCTGGTTCTTGACATTCACAGGTCTAATGAACGGACACGAGGGGGAGGGTGGGATTGCCCCTCTCATGGGTGCCTGGGCGACGTGCAGGGGCCCACGTCTCTCCTGCCATTTGGAAAAGCACTGATATAATTAGAGCTGCGGTTGAGGGAATTACCAGAGCATCTGCCTGCAAAAAGCCCAGGTGCCCTGCCTGGGGAGATGGCTGGGTGGTGCTGCTGGAGGGGAGTGCATTTGCTCCTTGCCCCTGCACTCACCCTGGGCCAGGGTGACAGCCTCTGGGCTGCAGTGCCCTGGGCTGGTCAGACTGCTTGAAACTGGGATTTTCTGCCTGAACCCGGGATTTGCCCTCATTTCAGGGTTATCTTCCATCATGCAGGGGTCAAGCAGTGTTGTGCCACCTCATCTGCATGCTCATGGTCCTGCCCCTTTCCTGGGACCTGGCACTCTGCCACCTATACCAGAGACACCCCCTAAATAAATGTCAGGGTACTGGATGCACTCCAGCCTTGCAGAACTTCATTCCCCTTGTCCTGGGGGATGCTGAGGCTGCCCTTGGCCATTTGACGGCCCCTGGGGCATGCGTGTGTCCCCTAAGGTGCTGCTGGCGTGCAGGAAGCTGCCAGCTGGAGGCAGCTGCCCGCCTCAGGGAGAGCCCCAAGCACTGACCCTTCCTTCTGCACAGCTCATGCAACCTATCCCTAGAGAGCCGCCTAGGCGCCGTCCATCCCCTTGCTTGGTGGCCTTTGACCAGGCAGGCTTTTGCTGCCGCCGCAGGGGCTGGCTGCCTGCAGTGTCCCACCATCTGCCACCAGCTGTTGTGGCTCCCCAGCCCCTCTGCCTCCCTTTTCTTGGCGCCTGCAGTGGGATGGGGAGAGTCCTGTCTATGTCCCTGGGGGGAACCTGCAGGCTCTGTGTGTTGGGGTGGTGCTGAGCTGTCCATCCTGGATGACAAATCTGGGGACGTTACTTGATGCAGCACTAGCAAAGTGGGGAAGCCAAGAGTGTTTATTTGAAGTATTGCAGCGTTCAGAAGGAACCATTTCAAACACTGAAACAGGATTTTGCTCACACACAGCCCACGGTGCTGCGATTTCCCTCTCCCCCGTGCCCAGGAGCAGCTCCCCACATTGCTGTGGATTCCCTGTGCCCAAGGTAGCTGTGCTGGGTTTCTCCCACCTGTGGGCTTCCTCACTGCCGCGGTGGGTCACCCTGCCAGCCCTGCTGCCCACATGGCTGGGGCCATACGTGGCTGGGTGCCTTCCAGCAGCAGAGACCCCTTCCCGGGGCGCGGAGCTTCCCGGCTGTCCCCAGCCCCCTCCCACTGCCCGGGTCCGGCCGGGGCTCTGGGCCCCATGCACAAGAGCTGTGTGTCGGGGCCAGCGCCCAAGCGTGACATTCCTCCAGCACCCGCTGCCGCCGCCTCCTTCGTTGCTCAATCCCGGGTTCCCAGCCAGACTGGCTGGAGCGGGGGCCCTGGTTTTCCGGGGGGAGGGAGGAGGCAGTGTCAGGATCTTCAGCAAGGGCACGGAGGGCCCCTGCTCGGGGGGGTTCAGACACTTTTAGGCGCCCGTCCCCACAGCCTGTGATGCCCTGTGCCAGCCGTGTGCTGGCCCCACACAGCACTTGGGTGGGCATCCCCTGGGGGCTGGCCGAGCCCCCAGCAGAGGGTGGGGGCAGGTGGGACAGCCCGACGGGGCCCGGGCACCCCCTTGCCGTGTGGGTCACACCGGCGAAATGCTCTGTTTCCAATTAGCGGCCGCCGAAGGTGCTGGAATCTGGGAACCTGCGCATTCCAGCCGCACGGACAGCCGGCCACGAACCCAAACATGGGTTTGTCCCATTCCACAGCCCGGGTTCCCCAGGGGCCTCCGGCGCACGGCTGCACCGCTTCTCCCAGCCCCCCTGCTTCCGTGGCTAGGGCTGGCATGGAGCAGCCGGGAAGCTGATGCAGGGGGGAGACATCCTCTGGCTGGCTTTTGCTGAATCAGGGTGTGTGGGGTCTGTGCCTGGGGCATCCACCTCATGATTTCAAGCAAGTTTTTCCCTGTGCTCTCCCCCCTTAGTCCAAGGTGATTGATCGGACAAGAGTGGGTCTGTGCCAGCAAGGGCTGTGGGTCTGGCCATGGCTCTAGCCATGGGTCACAGGAGGCAGTGAGCCAAGCACTGCCCCATCTGCCTGCTCCATCCCCCCCCGCAGCCACCGAGTGCTCCCGGGGTGGCTCTGCCCCACCTGCCCCATTGCTGGCTGTGTGCAGTGCGGTGTCCCTGCCCCACTGAAGCTGCCGCCTCTCTTTGGCAGTGGTGTATCTCTGCGGGCCACCAGAGATGCTGCGGCAGATCATGCAGCTGGCACAACAGGAGAACCTCACCAATGGCGACTACGTCTTCTTCTACCTGGACGTCTTTGGGGAGAGCCTGCGGGGCGACTCTGCCCGTGACCCCTTCAAGCCCTGGCAGGAGAGCCCAGGCCAGGACTCAGGGCTGCGCGAGGCTTTCCAGGTGAGCTGCGCCCACCTGCCTGACAGCAGAAACCTCCCCAGCCTGGCCTCAGTGTGTGAACCAGGGTGCTGTGCTTGGTTGCAGATGGTGCTGGTGATCACCTACTATGAGCCCCAAAACCCTGAGTACCAGCATTTCCAAACCCAGCTCATCCTGCGAGCTAAGCAGAAATTTGGGGTGCAGCTCAACTACTCCTTGGTGAGTGAGTCCCCCTGTATGCTGGGGTGGTGGGGTCCCTTGACATGGGTCTGAGGCACCTCACCAAGATGCAGAGGGTGAGACAGCCACAGAAAGTGCCAGAGGGGTCATCCCTGGTGGAAACAGCCACAGACACTGCCATCCCTGCAGAGTGCATGTTGGCCCCAGAGTGGTTATGGGGCCGTGGGTGGGTGTGTGGTCCTGGTGTGAAGGTTCTGGGATGCTCCTGTGTGCGTGGCTGTGGGTGTGCTCAGATTCCCCCTGGCAGATGAACCTGGTGGCGGGCTGTTTCTATGATGGGATGCTGCTGTACGCCATGGTGCTGAATGAGACTCTGCGCGAGGGCGGCTCTAAGAAAAATGCCACCCACATCATCGAGAAGATGCGGGACCGCAAGTTCCAGGGTAACACTGGGATGGGGGCAGCTGGTTTGTGGGTGCTGTGGGGCCAGTGGAATTCAGTCCCTGTCCTGCCTGCATTTTAATTTTCCCACAGGTGTGACAGGGCTTGTGAGTATGGACAGCAACAATGACCGGGACACTGACTTCAACCTATGGGCCATGAGCGACCCCAAGACCGGGCAATATGAGGTGGAGACCAGGTTCCCCCTGGCTGGGGTTGGGGGGTGGGATGGTGGGGTCTGGGGGTGGCCTCATCTCTCTCTGCCGTAGGTGGTGGGACACTACTCAGGTGTGGAGAAGCAAATCCACTGGCTGGGACGACCCATCCCCTGGGTGAAGGGGGCTCCCCCCTTGGACAACCCTCCCTGTGTCTTTGATGTGGATGACCCCTCCTGCGATAAAAGTGGGTGTCCTAGATCCCCACATCCCTTGGACCCCAGCAAGCTTCCATATGGCTGCATGTCAGTCTGGCTGTCATATCCTCTCTTGCCTGCAGCTCCGCTGTCTATGCTGGCCATCGTGGCTTTGGGCACTGGCCTCACCTTTGTCATGTTTGGCATCTCCAGCTTCCTTATCTTCAGGTCAGCCAGGACTGTTTGATGGGTGGGCAGGCAGGGCAGGGGGGATGGGGCCCTGATTCCTATGTGTGCTTCAGGAAGCTGATGCTGGAGAAGGAGCTTGCCAGCATGCTCTGGAGGATCCGCTGGGATGAGCTGCAGTTTGGAAGTCCCGAGCGGTACCACAAGGCAGCGGGCAGCCGGCTCACCTTGTCCCTGGTGAGAGAAGCCATCCATCCCTGAGGCACCCCTGTGCTGCCCTCCCTCCCTGCATGACACCCCTCCCTGTTGATCCCTTACATGGCCCTGTTTCCTACAGAGCTGTAGCCCCACTGTGTCTCTCCTCAACACAGCTCTTCATCCTTACATAGCTCTCCATTCCCTACAGAGACTTATTCCATCCATCCCTGGCATGACTTTCCATCCGCTGCAGAGCCACTATAGATCCATCCACTGTGTAGCACAGCACTTCATCAAGCCCCTGTGTTGCCTTCCACTCCCTACACAGACATACCTTATCCATGTGTTACACTCCATGCAGTGCACCATGCCTCATCCCAGAGTCTTCACCTTTCCTACAGAGCATGCAGAGCTTGTCCTGACCCTTAGAGCCCATCCTGCACACCTTGGATGTCCCTGCCCTGGTCCATTGGTGTCTTAGCCATCTCCCTAATGCCCTCCTTCCCACAGCGTGGCTCCAGCTATGGCTCCTTGATGACCACCCACGGAAAGTACCAGATCTTTGCCAACACCGGCCACTTCAAGGTCAGTGCAGCAGGCAGGGAGCTGAGCCCTCCCCCTGAAATGCCTCAGCTCTGTTGTGCTCCCCCTTGGTTGCACTCCATCCTGCAGGATGTTGGCACTCTCCTCCCCTTTGCAAATTCATCCAGTGGACATTGACCTTTTCCCCTTCCCAAACACCCCAGGGTAACGTTGTGGCCATTAAGCACATCAACAAGAAGCGCATTGAGCTGACGCGGCAGGTGCTCTTCGAGCTAAAACATGTAGGTTTGGGGTCTGCACCAGGGTGGGCAACCTGTGGGGGGGTGCAGGGATTGGTCCTGGGTATGTGGGAGAGTAGCAGGAGCAGCAGCTCATGCCCTTTGACCTCAAAACTGTCTTGGGTCCACTTCTACTGCAGATGCGAGACATCCAGTTCAACCACCTGACACGCTTCATCGGGGCGTGCATCGACCCCCCCAACATCTGCATCATCACCGAGTACTGCCCACGGGGCAGCTTGCAGGTAGCGGGGCTTGGGGACACAGCGGGTGACACTTAGACATTCCTGGTGACCCAGCTGGGCTGGGCATTGTGGGCAGGGCTGTGGATGCTGGTGGCTTACTGAGCTCTCGCTATAAGGCTCACAGCTGAGCTGTCCAAGCAGGTGTCAGAGGACAGTGGAGGGGTAGGGGTGGGTGCTGCAGATCCCTCCAGCTGGGCACTTGGTGAGGCTGCTGTCACCATGACCTGGGTGCTTGGTGGCGTCTACTCAATGTGCTACTCCAGGATGTCCTGGAGAACGAGAGCATCAACCTGGACTGGATGTTTCGCTACTCCCTCATCAATGACATTGTCAAGGTACCCAGCTGAGGGTGTGAAGGGATGGGGGTGGTGCCTGCGAGATACGAGCTTCACTGTGTCCACCTGTCCCAGGGAATGGCCTTCCTGCACAACAGCATCATTGGCCATCACGGCAGCCTCAAGTCATCCAACTGCGTGGTGGACAGCCGCTTCGTGCTGAAGATCACTGACTATGGCCTGGCCAGCTTCCGCTCGCCCAGCGACAACGAGGACACGCATGCACTCTATGCCAGTGAGTGCCTACCTGGGAGGACCAGGGGGATGGGGTGGCTGTGTCTCACTGCACCATTGCTTTGTCCCACCAGAGAAGCTGTGGACAGCCCCAGAGCTGCTGCAGAAGGGGCACCTGCCCACCCCAGGCATGCAGAAGGCTGATGTCTACAGCTTTGGCATCATCGTACAGGAGGTTGCTTTGCGTAATGGCCCTTTCTACATCGAGGGCATGGACCTGAGCCCTAAAGGTGAGGATGGAGCGCACATGTGTGGAGGTCCTGCCCCACTGTGAAGGTCTGGTGCTCACTGTTGACCACACCCTGGCAGAGATTGTGCAGAAGGTGCGTAACAGCCAGAAGCCCTTCTTCCGTCCCTCCATTGACATCGGGGTGCACAGCGAGGAGCTGGCCGTGCTGATGGAACGCTGCTGGGCGCAGGAGCCGGCCGAGCGCCCTGACTTCAGTCAGATCAAGATCTTCATCCGTAGATTCAACAAGTGGGTGGTTGGCATGTGGGGACGGTGGCCCTGGGTGGGAGTGGGGACAGCCATGGGGGTGGTGGCTGGGGAGCACCTCTTCCTGCAGTGCCAACTGACTGCACCCCGGCAGGGAGGGAAGCACCAGTATCCTGGACAACCTGCTGTCGCGCATGGAGCAGTATGCCAACAACCTGGAGAAGCTGGTGGAAGAGAGGACACAGGCCTACCTGGAGGAGAAACGCAAGGCAGAGAACCTCCTCTACCAGATTCTGCCCCAGTGAGAGAGGGACATAGTGGGGGTGTGTGGGTCTGTCTGAGGGTTGGTAAGAGGTTCAGCATGCACCTGCTGCTGTGAATGGGGTCTCTTGCCAGCTTTCCATGCTGGTGTGGGGCAAAGGTTGCAGGAGGAACAGTGGGTTTGGGGTGGAGCTGACCACTGTCCTTGCCAGTTCTGTGGCAGAGCAGCTGAAGCGTGGAGAGACAGTGAGGGCTGAGGCTTTCGACAGTGTCACCATCTACTTCAGTGACATCGTGGGCTTCACTGCCCTCTCAGCAGAGAGCACTCCCATGCAGGTGAGAGCAGGACTTGGGGGGCAGCACCTCTGTGGGACTGGTGGAGGTCTCACAGCCTTGCAATGCCATCCCTGGGGTTGGGGCACATGTGCACTCCCAGATGCACACACACCCTTGTTCCATCCAGGTTGTGATGCTGCTGAATGATCTCTACACTTGCTTTGATGCCATTATTGACAATTTTGATGTCTACAAGGTGAGTGGTGTGGTGAGCAAGCACAGCTCCCTGAAGTGAGGCAGGCAGCAAGGAGCCCAGATTGTATCTGCCCCCCCTGCCCCCACAGGTGGAGACCATTGGGGATGCCTACATGGTGGTTTCTGGGCTGCCTGTGCGCAATGGGAAGCTGCATGCCCGTGAGATTGTCCGCATGGCCTTGGCCCTCCTCGAGGCTGTCAAAACCTTCAAGATCCGTCACCGTCCCAATGACCAGCTCCACCTGCGCATCGGTGTACACACCGGTGAGCCCCCATGCCAGCCAGCTGGGGGGTGTCTGCCCACCCTCCTGCCCATCCTGCAACATTCCCGAGTGCCTCTGTGCCTGCAGGTCCCGTGTGCGCTGGAGTGGTGGGTCTGAAGATGCCACGATACTGCCTCTTTGGGGACACAGTGAACACCGCATCCCGCATGGAATCCAATGGCCAGGGTAAGCCATGGGGCTGGCAGCTCAGCTCCAGAGTCACGGGGTGTGTCCTATTCCTGTGGCATCCAGACATATCTCTCTTTCCCCTCTGTGCTACTCAGCCCTGAAGATCCATGTCTCATCTGCCACCAAAGAAGTCCTGGATGAGTTTGGCTGCTTTGAGCTGGAGCTGCGTGGCGATGTAGAAATGAAGGTGAGGGCACAGTAATGCTGGTGGGGTACCAGCCCTTCCAACCACAGAGGAATGTGATGGGGAGGTGGGTTGGGGCTGGAACCCCTTGTGCTGGGGATGACACCCGACAAGCAGCTGCAGGAGCGAGCAGGGTCTAACTTGCTCACCTCTGCCTCCAGGGCAAGGGGAAGATGCGGACATACTGGCTGCTGGGCGAGAGGAAAGACCCTTAAGACATTTGAGCCCAGTGGCTGTGGCAGAGCCCCCTGGCCACCAGTGCTTTCCGGTGCTCCAGGATGCACCGGCGCACCACCCCCCCCCCCCCCCCCCCCCCCCCCCCCCCCCCCCCCCCCCCCCCCCCCCCCATCACTGCATCCACCTGCCTCTGCAGCCCCCCTGCTTCAGCAGGGCCTGGGCAAGGTGGGGCAGCGGCCACAGCACCGTCTGCCCCCCTCCATCAGCACCAGCAAAGCCCACCTTCCCCACAGCCTCCGCTGGAGTGGGGTGATCCAGCCCTGATCCAGCCCGAGGGACCTTCTATCCCCCCCACCCTCTAAGGTCTGCCATCCCTGTCCTCTCTCCTGTGGCTCAGCTGGCTCTGAGCTTCTCCGGGGCCTGGCTGCCCCGCAGGGCACTTTGCCGTCTCTTTTCAGTACCTGGTCCCCAGCAGAAGTTGTGCCCATGTCAACCCCTCCCTGGGGTGGGGGGAAATGGGGATTCCTGCCAAGACTGACTCCTTGGCCAGGTCAGGCTTCAATGCCGCAGCTCCCCCCCTCCCCAGTGTTCCCTTCCCCTGTATATAACCCCATCGGGTCATGTAAATACCCATCCCTCCTCCAGGTGTAAATATAGGACTCGCTGCAACTATTTTGTTCAAATACAAACTTCCCCAGATCCATCTGTCCTGTGGCCTCTACTTTGCTCTGCCCCAGCATGCCAAGTGGGGAGGGAGGCCGGGGGGGGACCCCAGTATGGAACTCAGCCTAGGCTGGCGACAGCTGCCTGAGACATCCCAAGAGATTGTATCCCGAGGGTCTGTCTGTGGTATAGGGGCAGGGTGTGGGCACGGGGAGCCAGTGCTGGGCGGTCACAGCAGCGGCTGCTGAGGGCTTGGGCGGTGCTGGGAAGGCAGGGCTGCCGTGGGTTTGCTTTGGCGTGAGGGCTGCAGTGCGTTCCTCTGAGCTCATGCTCTGGCCGCCCTGCTGCCGCCTCTTACTGGAACACACCTGTGCCTGGGGACTGGAACAATGGCTGTGTGTCACCCACTGCATGTGCCCACCAGGAGGGGACGTGTCCCAGGGGATGGGGCTGTGCCAGGGGCTCTCCCTTCATGCCTAAGGAGGAAATCTTCAGACCACAGTGCATTTTGGGTCAACAGTGACTTGCAACAGGGCTGAAAAGCTTCCCATTTCACTTCAAGGTCTCACAGGATTTGAGATCCCAGGGACACAGTGCTCCCACTCCAAACATCCAGGTTGAGGACAGCCTTGGGGTGGGCAAGAATGCTGGAACCACCTGTGATTGTGGTTCACAATCACATGGTGATTTTTACTGCTTGTGGGGCTGAAGCTGGCTGCTCAAAGGGTTGTAGGGGTCACTGAGGCTGAAGGGCTCGGGATGCCCTAAGTTCATGGTAATGGGAGTGGAGAAGGCTGCATTCCTCTTGAAGGGAATGTTTCTGCCAAAGAGGGCGGTGACACCCTGGAGAGGAGAGAATTGGAGAGGTCTCTGTGAGCAGCTGAGACCCCCAGGGTGCTGACAAGACAAGGTGGTGGGGGCCTTACCGGCAGCCCTCGGGCTTGCTCCATCCAGAAGCTTGTTGGCTGCTCCGTTAAGTAGTTGTGAGGCTGCAGTGGAAGCAAAATGTGAGCCAGAGGGGATGGCATGCTCGGCAGGACACAGGAGCTTTGCAGCCTCCCTGGAGGCTACTGCAAGCTGGTGGGGAGGTGGGGGGGATGTCTACTGCCTGTACCTGTGTGATGGGCTGGGGTGTGGACTGGAAACCCGTGGCACGGTAGTCCTGGTGCGTGGTGGAGATAGATTCCATGCGCCTCGGGCGGGGATGGATCTCCTCCTCCGTCTCCTTGCTGCAGTCAGAGCAGACCCCACATCTCTCAGCTCTGGGATCCTTGCCTCCCCAGAGGGACCTGTCCCCTCCTCTGGGGAAAAGCCCCAAGGGTGGGTCTCATGCAGGAGTGCAGGCTTGCCTGTATTTCTCGTAGAGCATGGATGCCAGCGTGGCCTTCCGCTGCCCTGCAGAGGGGAAGGTGCCATTAACCCCCAGATAAGATTCCCCTGCTGCCTTCTCAGAGTGCAAATGGCTTGTTGGGGTCAGCCTCACCTTGCCCCAGTAGCAGGGCCCTCAGAGATGGACAGTCCTTTCGGGGGGAGCTGTCAGTGAGTGAGGAGAGAAACTGGTGGATCGGCAGTCCCTGGTAGCCATGCTGGAAGTCCTCACTGCCCAAATCCTTCTGTGGACGAGAGTCCAGAGGGTCCACGATTATCTGGGGATGGACAATGGGGGCTGTGGAAGGGGGCAGGAGCCCATGCTGCACTTCCCCATGCCCTGCTCTTGGCTTTTAGGCTTTTGATACCCCTATAGACATAAGCTGTAAAGAAGTGTTATGGTCTTTCTGGCCAGAAACTTGGGAAAGCTGGAGCAGGGACACAGCTTGGGCAGGACTGACCTGTCCTGCCTGGTGGAGGTTAGCCAGTCTTGTATGGCTGTCCCAAGCACCTGGGTGCCGAGATTGCCCCTGAGCAAGTGCTCTTA
Source organism: Parus major (assembly GCF_001522545.3). NCBI lineage: Eukaryota > Metazoa > Chordata > Aves > Passeriformes > Paridae > Parus > Parus major. Next base: position 8,912,380 of record NC_031799.1, on the reverse strand, counting down.
CGGCACTTGAAGAACCCATGAAGAGTCCCCAGGCTGTGGCACAGCTTGGTCCATCAGGTGCCCCCCAGTTTGGCTTGCCCAAGCAAACATCCCCACATGACTGTGATGGGCCATGACACACATCTTCTATTCCCCAGCAACGAGATCCCAGCTCCCCTCCTGCCTTACTGTTACTCCCCACGTGCCTGCCTGTGCCTTTTGTGCTATTGAGTTTCATCCCTTTTCTATCCTGCTGGGCTCAAGTTCGTCTGGGTGGCTATTTAGAGAGGTGTCTGCCCAGGAGCAGGCAGCTTCAAAAGATCAGCATGTGGGACATGATGGGGCCAACTTTGAGGGGCATTTTCCCTTATGGAGTTACCTCCTTCTGCCAGTCGTGGCTCACGCGGCTCTGCTGGGGCACCGACTGGCTGGGCTTCTCTGCTGGCACGGGTGGGGTGGGGGGCAGCGCCGGCACTGTGGTGGGCGAATCCTTATCGGGGCTAGTCCCCCACTTTCCAAGCCAGGGAGGCAGCTTGATCTCAGAGGGGTCCTTCCCAGTCTCTGGGGACGGCACCCTGCTGGGCACGACTGGTAGGGCCATAGTAGGCAGCTCATCTGTGTCTGGTATCTCCTGGGGCGGCTTGGCTGTGTCTAACATCTCCTGGAGCCTCTTGGCGGTGCTTGTCAGTGTCTCACCGCGGCATGGGAGCCTCTCTACGGACACCTCAGGCAGGGGCTTATCACCCTGGAGCCTGCACGGTGGCCTCTCCCCATGGCATCTGGGACCCACACGGCTTGTCAGAGTGCCCCTGCAGGTAGGAACAGACCCTGAAGAAAGGCAGCGGAGTGCATTCCCCATTGTCTCCAGCCGCCACCACCACAGGCAGCGTCCTGACCCCAGGTCCCTTGGACAATGGGGCAAGGGACAAGGGATTCCTCTCCTTTTGGAGGACAGAAGCAGTGCCTGCTGCTGGGTCTATTATCTCGAGGGGTCTCTCCTTCCACAACTCCCTTCCGTCCCCTTCACTTCCAGCAACCCACCCCCCTGACTGGACTCAGCCCCCTCCCTGCTGCGACCTCCCCACAGGCCGGACCCACCATCTTCTCATTCCCCCCCGGCCCCAAGCGGTCCACAGGCCCTGAGTCCCGACTCTCCCCACCGGGGGTTACCCCAAAGGGTTTCGCTGCCCGCAGCCTGGGCCGCAGTCCCCGGCGCAGCCGGCTCCCGGCTCCATAGCGCATGCGCGCGGCAGGACGCGCCTCTCTCCATGGAGACGGTGCGCGGCGGCCGCGCGCCCGGGGGTGGAGCCGCACGCGTACGCGCCTTCCATTGGCGGAGAGATTCGGAGGGGGCGCGGCCGTGGCCCGAACTGGGCGGGGCAAAAGGCTGAGTTAGACTAATAATGGGCGTGGTCCCAGCGGAGTGGGCGGGGCGAGAGAGCGGTTGGCCTGAGGGGGTGGAGGATGTGTGGGGCGCAGGGACACGGAGGGACGGGGCTGTGTGGGGCGCAGGGACACGGAGGGACAGGGGATGGGAATGCAGAGGGATGGGAGTGCAGAGGGATGGGAGTGCAGAGGGATGGGAATGTAGGGGAATGGGATCGCGGGGCTGCAGGGACACAGGGATACCCACGCTGCACTACAGGAGCAGGGCTGTCCCCACCTCTGAGGTCCATGTCCCCCATGTCATCTCGTTCCAGTGCCCTGGGACCACCACATAGGGCAAAGCTAGCCGTAGGGCTCTCGGGGGTGCACCGTGCCTGGGCAGGGCCAACGCAGCCCCTCGGGGACTTGCCCAGGGCTCCTGAGGACACAGTGCTCGCCACGACTCGACGAAAATGACCCCTGCACCGCTTGGGCCTGGCAGAGGCATACACCCGTTTGTCCCAGGGACCCCCAGCTGAACTAGGGTGATGGGGCGGGACGTGCCCGGCGCCTGACTGGGTGCAGTCAGTGCCCGCCGGCGTGGAGCAGCTGCCTCCTCTCACCACCAGCCCTCGATGGGCCCCCGGCCCCATCCCTGCAGAGGCCGAGCAGAAGAAGGGCCCTTTGATAGCAGGCGGCAGGCTTGGGAGCGAGGGCTGTTATTCCAGTGCTCTGTGGTGTGTGCCGACGGGGCACCGTGTGCTCCATGCTGGGGCCTCTGTTTTTCCTGGCTGGGGATGTGCTCGGCCCTTCTGGCCTCAGCGGGCCGGGGGGGCCCCACTGGGGACGGTTCTTCCCTGTGGGCCCTCAGCCCTGTGCCAAGCAGGGGCTCCTCCAAGCCCATCTGCTGCACAGCTGCGAGGAGGAGGGAAAGCTGGGAGACGTGTCCAGAGCTCATCTCATGGCTCCCCCATCCTGGGGCCAAATCAGCCTTGCTGCCGCTGGTGCGGGGGGTGGGGGTGGAGTGCCGGGGTGCCCCCAGGCTGGCAGCTCACTGTGAGGGTTCTGGGTTGCATGCTGCTGGTCATACCGCAATGCTCAGCCGTGGGCCCTGTGCTGGTCCCTGCGGTGCACCCAGACCACAGCTCATGCTGAAAGGGTGGTAGCTTGGGGACCCTGCCCCAGCTTGCATTCCTTGGTGGTCTTCCTAGGAGCACCCCCAGATTCCCCACCAAACACCTGTGGGATTACCAAAAGCCTGGCTAGGCAGCATGGGTGCCTGAGGGATACTGAAGAGACACTAACAGAACCAGAGTACACTGTGGGAAAGGGAATCTGGCAATATCAACCCCGGGTGCGCGCACTCAATGCGGGGAAAACCGCCCTGGGGTGGTCTGTCGGGCTGTGCTCTGGCAGAATCAGCTCGGGGCAGCAGCCCTGGATCTGCTGGAGCACATCTGGCTGCCTCTCGCCGGCTGACACATCCCTCACAGCCCCCCCGCCCGGCTCTTTTGGGAACTTGCGTCATTTATGATCCTCTCCGGCTAAGGAACCAAAACAGCCGTTGGCCCCCGTTCCCCCCGCTCTCGGCCCCATGGGGCTGTGCCCACTGTCCTGCCCTGCCGCTGCTCGGGGACTGGCAAAATAAACCTGGCACAAGAAGAAACACGATGGCAAGCGACTGGCCCTGACCTCGCGTGCCAGCCTGTTCCCTGTGCCCTGTACAGCACTCCCTGTGGGACTGCTCTGGGCGAGCCCGGAGGGATGATGCCCTGGGGATCCCTGCCTCCTCTTCAGCGTCCCCACCTCCCCAGGGACACCCGGACATCTTTGGGGTACACATCCCAGAGGCAGGCAGGGCTGTTCTGAGTTCAAGAGTGGTCCCAACCCTCGCTGAGCCTCAGAGGCAGGAAGCAGCAGTATCAGCAATTTTAAGGCTCATTTACACCCCAAAAACACTCCCCATACTATACTGGGTGTGTATGTGTGGGAAGTGACTGGGCTCTGCCGCAGCCCCACACAGCTCCCGGGGGCCCCCCGCCGCCCAGCGCCACCGAGCCGGGAGATGAACAGAGCCGCCATTCTCCCCGGCGGGCTGCGGTCCCCTGCGCGGCGGCTGGCGGGGGCCCAGGCGGTCCCGACGGCGGTGCCAGGTGGGCCGCACACCGCGCCAGCACCGGCCCCTGCCACTAAATATAGCCCCGGCAGCCGGCCACGGAGCGGCGGGCGCGGGAGGCACGCGGCAGGGAGCGGGCGGCCGCATGCGCCGAGCCCCCGCGTGCGCTCCCCTCACGGGGCCGGCGCGGACACGTGCAGGCACGAGACCGCGGTCAAGGCCTGTAAAACAGCGCCGTGCACGCACAGAGCCGGCGGCGCGTTGTGTGCCGCTCCCCTCGGGGCTTCACAGCTGTGGGGTCTGCAGTGAAGGGTACAGTGTGCTTTCCTCAGTGCGCACTTGTGGGTCTGGGGTGAGCAATACAGCGAGTTGTCCTGGGAGGGGCATAGCTGGGGAGGCTGGGGTAAGCAGTGCAGTTGAGTTTAGCGTGGCAGTGCACACACAAGCAGTACAGTGGCTGCACTGTGGGGGAGTACACGGGTATGTGGACATGGAGGGGGCAGCAGGTCCACCCACCACACAGCCTGTCCTGCCCTGTGCTCTGCTCAGGACTATGATCCTCCTGGGAGCTCCCAGAGAGGCCCTTCTGGGGTGGACAAGAAGTACACGTGCAGTCAACAAGCCTGCTCCCAGGGCTTTTAGATCAATCTAGTGCAATTAACTGGTTTTGAAAAGCAAGGAACCATCAGCGTCCAGGACAGGGCTCTGGCAACAACACGGGGTGGGGGGAGGGTGGCAGCCTGAGGCAGAGCCAGGACATTCAGGGATGTGAGGATTCGGTGGTGGCAGTGGGGCTGGGTGGGCAGCCCTGGACATGGTGCACTACTGACACCCCTAGGATGTTCCCCACCTTGGACACAACCTTGTGGCACCCAGCCTGCTCCCCCAGCCCAGCACCAAGATGAATCTTTTGCCTGTGAGCTGTGGGAAGCCCAGACCTGCAAAAAGCAGGGTACCAACTCTACTGCTGTGACAATCGAGGCCAGCCCTGTCAAAGCCAGCTACCTCCACCCTCAAAAAAGTCACCCTGATGCAGAGCCACTGAAGTCACCACCACCAAGGAGATGCTTTATTGGGGAGCAAGTGGGTAGTGGGCATTAGCCAGGGGGCCAGCCCATCTGCCGCCCCCCCAGCACATGGAGGTGCAGGTGGTAGACAGACTGTGCACCGTGCTTCCCATCATTGATCACTGTTAGGAAAGGTACAATGGTCAGGCCACTCTCTTTGTCCCCAGGACCAGCAGTGAGGGTCCTGCCCCACATTACAGTAGGGGTTACCAACTCACCCAGGCGGTAGCCATCAGCCAGCCCCTCTGCCTGCGCTGTGCGTGCTGCCACCACCATCAAGTGCCCTAGCAGCTGAAGAAGGGAGGAGCGGCAGGGTCAGCAATGTATGACCACCACCAATATCCCAGGGACCTTTCTGGACTCACCTCAGCGTCCTGGGGACCCACGTGACTGATCCGGGGGATGGGACGCTTGGGGATCACCAGGAAGTGCACGGGAGCTTGGGGGGCCACATCACGGAAGACGAGGCACTACCAGGGGGTGCAGGGTAAGCCCCACCATAGCTGTGGGTTCTGCCCCCCTGCCCTGGTGGGGACACAGGTCCTGCTGTTCTAGCTACCTTGTCATCTTCATAGAGAATGGTGGCAGGGATGGAACGGTCGATGATCTTGCTGAAGATGGTGGGCTGCCCTCCTGCCTCCTCGCCAGCCGCTGCTGCCTGCTGTGCCTTGCCCACCTCCCCGTTCCGCCCGCCGGGCGCCGACACACACCGCTGGGGCTGAGGGGCATACCTGGCTCACAGCCTGTGTCCACGGGGATGGGGACAAGGACACCGCGGTGGGGGTGGGTGGGGGTACGTGGGGGAACACGTGTGCAAGGGTGATGGAGGGGTGCACAGGGGGGTGATGGTGGGGTGCACGTGGAGCTGGTGAGGGACACCTGGGGGATGCACATGGGGGGTGACATTGAGCACACGCTGGGATATGGGCGATGGACGCATGTGGGGGTGATCAGACTAATGCATGGGGTGATGGCGGACGCGATTCATACAGGGGTCCTGCTAGTGCATACAGGGGTGATGGTGGGGTGCACGTGGGGGTGATCCTTTGCTGTGGCAGGGGGTACTGCATGGGGCAATAGTCAGGTGCACACGGGGGAAACACTCATGGGGGTAAGAGGGGCAGATGCCCACAGGGCTGGTAGGGGACTGTGCACAGCCTGTCACGAGGGTGACAAGGAGCTCGCGGGGCTACCAGGGGACTTTCCAGGGGGCTGACGGGGATCTGCGCCCTGGAATGTGTAAGGGAGGGCTGTGCCCACGGGGGTGGGGGTGGAAGCCCGAGTGCTCCGAGGCCCAGTGCCGTGGGGGTATGCACGCTGGCGCTCATGCCCGCCGCGGACTTTGCCCGAAGGTGGAAGTAATGGCGAGCATGGTGCGGACTCCCTCCGGTGCCCCTGTTACCCCCCACACCCCGGTGTGACCCCCTTATCCCGGGATGACCCCATCCCCCCGTCCCCCCGAGCCCACCTGCCGCGGGCTCAGCGCGCCCCGCGCCACCCAGCGCGCCAGCACCGCCGCCATGGCCGCCGCTCCCGCCCCGTCACTCACACATCCCCCTCCACGCCCCTTAAAGCGACCGCGCCCGCCTGCGACCAAGCCTAGGGCGCTCCTCCCGTCGGAGCATCCCGGCGAGGACCCCCGACCGGGGAAGATGGAGACTCCCTTCCCGAGGGGAGTCCCAATTCCGGGCGGGACCTCCCCTGCCCATAAGGGTGGGTGCCTTGACCAAACAATTAAGGAATTATTAATTCCTTAATTAAGGAATAATTAATAGGGAGGAAGGCTGTACCAAACAGGTTTATTTGCACTCAGAACCCCATTCGTGGGCGCTTGCGGAGGGGCTGTGAGGCGGAGGACAGCTGGCTTTGCGAAGAAGGGATGCACAGCTGGCTGGCCTGGCTACCAGGGGGCTCTGGTGGCTCAGGTGGCCCCTCGGCCCACACAGACAGGTAGTCCCGCAGTGTTTTCCGCCGCTCCTTAGGGATGCCACGGCAACGCAGGCTCTGTGAAGACAGCAGGGCTTCATCGGGCACTGGTGAGGCCGGGGGGCTGTGAAGTGGGGGGCTGCTGGCTCGTGGGGAGCCCTCCTGGGAGAGAATGTGTGGGCGGCCAGGGGAGAGCAGTGGGAGGCCCGTATCACTCAGCTCAGACAGCTCAGACTGGTAGGTGAGGGAGGAGGTGAAGCTGGCTGAAAGGCTGCGGTGGCCCCGGGCTCGCTTCTGCCGCCGCCGCCGCTCCCGCAGAGCCCGCTGTCTCTGCGCCATACTGAAGCTTGTCCTCTCCTCCCACCACTGCTCCCAGTCCCCAGCCCAAGCTGCTGTCAAACGGACACTTAGGGGGTCCAGACCATCTGCTGACTCCAGGGTCTGTGGCTGGGGAGAGGGCTGGAGGGCCAAAGGCTCCCAGCACCGGATGCGGCCACCTTCCTGCATGGTTTGGCGCAGCTGCTGGCGCATCTGTCTCTGCAAGCTGCTGGGGCCTGCTGGCCCCTCCAGATCTCTGCGGGTGAAGAGGCGCCTCTGGCTGAGGCTGGGGGGCCAGCTGTGCTGGGGAGGCTCCCTGCAGGCCCTGGAAAGTGCCCTCAGCCAGCGTCGGTACTGCAGGGCTGCAGCTGGGCTGGGTACCTCTGGGGAGGGCTGGGAGTTGGCACAGGGCTCCTGCAGTTCAGCTTCCTCCAGGGGTGCTGGTGTGCCCATGTCCTCTTCCTCATCATCGATAATCACCTCCAGGTTGGACAAATAGAATGTTTGCTCTTCCTCCTCTTCTTCCTCACCGCCCAAGACCTGTGGGCAGCTGGCTGGAGCCTCAAATAGAGGGGAAGAGCCAGGGGCTGTTGTGACCTCATCCCTTGATGGGGGTGCAGGGGGCTGTGCTGGCTTGTGGGTCAGCCTCTGGCAGAAGACATCCCCAGCCTCAGAGAGCTGGAAAACCAACATGGACTTGTGCAGTGCATCCTCTTCCAGTGTGGCAGCCAGCCCTGCAGGAACAGGAAAGGCACTGTCAACGGAGTTCCAGTCCTGGGGATACTCCAGGGGCCTGGCCAGCAGTGGGGCTGCCTCCACCCCTCAGTGGGCATCCCCACTGATGGTTCCTGCCCTGTACATAATTTTCTGTCATTAATCTCTTCCACAGGATTGTTTGGGACTTTGCTTTTGCTTTTTCAGCCATCCTCCAGCCAAGCCATGACAACAGCTACAGTTCCACTCCATTCCACCTTCTCCCCCACTAGGACCTGGAGCTTGGGGCAGTGTGGGACACTCACCTGCTGCTGGGGCTGTGAGGCGCTGCTGGAGCATGTGGTGGCGGTGAGGGAGCTGGGTGGGCAGATGCTGCAGGCACCCTGCGATACTGTGCAGCTTCTGTGGAGTCCCAGCCAGCTGACATGCTGACTGGCTGCCCCCTGAGGAAACAACTCTGGTGAGCACAGACCCAGAGCAGCAACTGGTCTTAGCAGCAGAGGCTGGGACACAGGCACAGAGTCCTGGCTCTGCAGCATTCTTGAGCTTGATCTCTTACCCCGGTATTGCAACAGCAACAGCTCCTGGGTGTGGGATGCTCCAAGCAGCACCTTGTGGCTCCTCCCAGGTTTGCCTGGCATCAGGTGTGCAAAGACTGGAGGGGCCTTCATCATGTGTGCCCACTTCAGAACGGGCATCAGTGGCAACCGCTCGTCCAGCACATACATGGAGAACTAGGACAGGAGTCTTGGTTCAGATGGACACATCCCAACACACTGGCAGCCCCCCTGAGCTGGAAGAGCCTCATGCCCTACAGGCACTCGGAGACACAGCTGTGTGGTGTGTCTTCCCCAGCTCCCAGCTGTGATGGGACTCACCTGGGTGGTGACAAGGTACTGTGAGGGGTGAGCCCTGCCCAGGTACATGGGCAGCACCACACGTTCACCCTGCTGGCAGCCAGCTTCCTCGCCCACCTTGAACAAGTCAAAGTGGCATCTCTTGGGGGCCTGCAGCAGTAGAATGGGGTGCAGTCAGCACTTTGGGCTGAGGAATCCTCTTCCCTGCCTGCCCCAAGCCCCACAGCCACCCTCCCTGGCTCACCCGGGCATCCAGGCACTGCAGGCCCGTGCGGTCAGCACAGCTGAGCACCCGTGGGTGGGCAGTGAAGTCACTCCAGCGCCAGGATGAATGGTCCCGAAAAAACATGGTCTGGGGGTCATGGCGGAGCTGCTGCAGCCTGTGAGGAGACAGCAGTATTGGCATGGGGCAGGGCTGCCCCAGTCACTTGGGCCTCCCACCCCCTGACACTCCACTGTCTGCATGAATCCCTAGACAGCCCTGAGTGCCTTATCTCACCCGGTCTCAACGCTCCAGAGGTAGACGGTCCCGCTCTGGGTGCAGACAGACAGCTCCCCGGGAAGGTGAGGGCTGGAATATGGGGGGCACAGCATCACTATGGGGCAACAGAACCCACCACACGGAGCTAGGCTGTGCCAGCAGAGCTCCCTCCTTGCACAGCCCATTCCTCCAGCACCTACCTGACAGTGAGGCAGGAGGCAGGCACATCAGTGTGGATCACCTGTAGTGGGGTGGGAGCTGCCCCTGCCTTGCCTGGCACCCTCCAAACACCACAGTGATAGTCTGAACGGACGCCAACAAAATCTGTCAGGGGGAAGGTGGTGGCATGTGAGTTGGCAGCATCCCAGGGGCCCCCTGCAGTCCCTCCCCACTACATCCTGTTTGTCTCAAGATGTGGATCCTGGCTCACCTTGTCCATCCACACGGGCTGCAGCCACTTGCCGGATGCGCCCACTGAGCTCAAACTGTGCTGGGGAGCCCCGGGCACGGGGCAGCTCCTCCAGCACCACATCCTGGAAATCTGGGTTGATGGCTAAGGGCAGTGCAACACAACCCTCAATTCCCTCCCCAGGGACACCCCATGGGGAAGGATACAGAGGTGGTTCATGGCCTTCCCTCCAGGGTGCACCAGGCGGCCCACGGGTGTCCCCCCATCTTCAGGGGGCAACCAGGCCAGTGCCCCTCCAGTGAGACTGTCGTCAAAGAGCAAGTTGGACCACTGCTGCATCAGCTCCTCGTGCAGGCAGTCTGCCAACAGCCCCAGTGGCACCTCGAAGAGCCAGTCACGGCAGAGGTGGGAGAACCAGCGCAGGCGGGAGGCCAAGTGCTGCCGGGGGCAGCCGCTATAGGGCATGGACAGTATCAGGATGGAGCAGGAGCAGATGGAGCAGGAGCTCCCCCAGACCTCTGCAGGGCAGCGCACATAGGGACACTCACCGTCGAGCCTCCAGGCGGTCGATGTCCTCCACCAGGGCTGTCATCCGGATGGTGCTACTGCGGGCTGGCCTCTGCAGGAGTAAGGGGCAGAGATTGAGACTGGCAAGGGGAAGGGTGGGGAACAGCACTGTTATCCCTGGACAGACAATGACCTTCAGCTTGGAGTTTCCCAGGTAGAAGTTCTTGTGCAGCAGGTGCCCCAGGGAGCCAAAAGCGTCTTCTGGGTGATCCACAAAGAAATGTCCCAGCTGTGTGGGACGGGAAAGGGTCAGTGCATGCAAAGGTCCCATGCTGCCCCCCAGGTCCTTGCCAGGACACAATGCCTCAAACCACACCTGCTTGGCGAAGTCTAGAGTGGCTCCGGACTTGCCTGCCCGGAGCTTCTTGCACAGGCCGCTGCTGTACAAAATGTCCTGAGGCGCGGGCGAGGGGATCCAGCCGTCTGTGAGGAGAAGGCAGAGGCCGCCTGGCACACGAGCACCGGGACACCGCTCAGCACCGTGGGACAGTGGCAGCGATAGAGGTGGAAGACACATCCCCCAGCCCCCGTGCAGCGAGCTCCCTCCCGTTCCCGCGGCTCTCACCCTCGCTGGGCAGGAGCACCGGCACGGCCGCAGGGTCGGCGGCCTCCCACCTTTCACCCGTCACGCCGCGGCGGGGCACGAACGCCGGCTGCACCTGCGGGGACCGAAAGGGGAGAGTCAGAGCGGCCCCTAAGAGTTCTACCGGTCCCCTCGGCCGGCCCGCACCCCCGGCAGGGCCTCACCTGGCGGCGGCCGGGGCCACCCTCCAGCACCTGCCCGTGCTCGCCCCAGCCGGCGACCGGCGCGGAGCCACCCTCTTCCCGCGGCGGGCCGACGCCGAAGTAGGAGGGGAAGAGCGCGGCCGGGAACTCCATGGCCGCGGTACCGAGCACAGAGCGCAGCACGCGGCTGGACCGGCAGCCCCAATACCCCGTGGGGATGGCGCGGCCACCGCGAATGGCGTCACCGCCGCGCTGCTGGCGCCGCGCACCAATCAGCGCCCGGGAACAGCGCGGGACAGAGCGCCGCCGGGCACGGCCAGGCGGGGCGCTACCGCCCCTTGGCGGCCGGAGGGTAAAACGTTCCCGCGGGAGAGCGGGAACGGGACGGGAATGGGAACGGGCGGCGGAAGCGATGGAACAGGGATGGGAACGGGACGGGAACGGGACGGGAATGGGAACGGGCGGCGGAAGCGATGGAACCGGGATGGGAACGGGAGGGGAATGGGAACGGGCGGAGGAAGCGATGGAACCAGGACAGGACTAGGAGGGGGGAAGAGTGAGATAGGGCCGGACCAGGACCAGCGCTGGAGAACCATCAGGACAGAACCCCACCGGGACACGGGCAGGGGTACAGGCATTGTTTCCCTCTGCTTGCCTCCAGAGCAGTAAAACCCCACTGTGTGTCCTGCCAGGGGCACACCTGGTTTCCTGCGGTCCTGGTTGTGTGGCCATGGGGCACCCCACACACCAGTGGGGCGTGGGGCCATGGGACAGTCTCAAATGTCTGGGGGTTGTGAGGTTGAAGTGCGGCTCCTAGAAGGTTGAGGATGTTCCAGTTCCCCATCCCACTCTGCCCTTCCGCACACCTGCTTGGCCTTGGTGAACCCATTCCCAGCCTGGCTTTGTGCTCCTTCCTCCCCAGGAGGTGGTTGCTGGCTCCCCATCAGGGACTGACCTGGCCCCAGACCCCCATGGGAACACACAGAGAGTACAGGTTAGTCTCACGAGGCTCTGATGGGACCAAGTCCCATCAATGAGAGAAGTTCTCCCATCCATTTCCCAAAGAGATCATGACCAGCTTTCTCCTCGAGGGACCACGGTCCTTGTACATCTCTGTGCCAGAAGCCACTGGCCAGAGAGCTGAGCTGGTGAGGTCTGCATTGGGGAGGGGACCCCCAACCATGCCTGGAGGGAGTCTGTGCTCTGGGAAGGATTTCTGGGCAGTCAGGCTGGGGCACAGTAGTGTGGCTGCTCCTGCTGCAGCTCCCAGAGTGCCCGGTGGGGAGCACAGGATGGGAGAGGAGCATTCCCATGAGTAGTAACCTGTCGCCTCCACTATGGCCAAGGAGGATGGTGATGGTCAGGGGAGTCTGGGGATGATGTCAGGGGGGTTTGGGAAAGTGTGATGAGATCTTTTCCAGTCAAGATATCCCCATCCCTGGAGATGGTGCCCGGACCCCCTCTGTGGGACACCTCTCTAAGATACATATTACAATTTGCTTTAAGAAAGTGGTAGCCACTGGTAGAAAAGCACCTGACCACTTTACACAGCCCCCCCTGGGGTAGGTAGCCCTCACTGCCTCCCATCCCTTTCCCAAATTCCAGGGCATGCCATCAGCTCCATGTCCCTCTCCATTATATATTTCTGTGCCCAGGACATATTCCCCTAAACACATCACTGTCCCCAGTTACTGTTTCTGTCCCCAGTCCCATGTCCCTCTCCCCCAACCTATGTCCCTTTCTGCAACCCCATGTTTCTGTCCCTCAGCTCCATATCTCTGTTCCCAGCCTATATCCTTGTCCCCAGCACCATGCCCCTCTCCCAAGTTCTGTGACCCCATTCCTGGCCCATATCTCGGTTGCAGAGACATGTCCCTGCCCCCCCAGCCCTGTGACCCCATTACCGGCTCGTATCTCAGTTCCAGCACCATGTTCCTACCATCAGTGCCTTGTTCCTGACCTCAGCCCGTGTCCCTGCCCCAGCCGGTGTCTCTGTGCCCTGTGCCCTCATTCCCAGCTCACATCTCCGTTCCAACCCCGTGTCCGTGTCCCCAGCGCAATGTCCCTGTCCCCAGCCCTGTGCCCCAGTTCCCGGCCCGTATTTCGGGTTCCAGCCCGGTTTCCCTTTCCCGCAGCCTCCCATCTCCATTCCCGCCCGTGTGGCTGTCCCCCGGTGCCCCGGTCAGCGCCGGCTCCATCCCGGGGGGTTTGCGGGGGAGGTGGATTGTCTCTCGGGGCGGCCGGGGCGTGGCGGGGCCTCCGGTGATTGGCGTGCCCAAAGGCCAATGGCGACGCGGGAGGCGGTGCCGGTGGGCGGGGCGGGTGACGTCAGGGCCGCCGGTGCGCGGCGGGGCGGCCGGAGGC
>NC_031799.1:8868901-8899019 GCF_001522545.3 Parus major | reverse complement strand
GGGTGAGGACGGGAGAGGGGGGTGTGTGCGCTGGGCAGGAGATGTGGGGCGCGGGGGTCCGTGTGGCGGGACGCGAGGGATGAACTTGGGATGGGTGTGAGGTACGTGAGCCATGGGATGTGGGGTGTGCACGCAGTGGGGCGGGTGGGATTGGAGCACGGGGGTGTGTGCGGTGGGCAGGGGGGGTGCAGGCACGGTGTGCGGGGAACTCCGTGCGGCGGGGCACAGGAAAGTGTGCTGTGGGGCAGTGGGATGAGAGTGTAGTGGGCGTGAGGTACACGAGCCATGGGACGTGGGGTGTGCACGCAGTGGGGCGGGGGCCAGGTGAGAATAGAGCACGGGGGTGTCTGCGGTGGGCAGAAGAGCTGGAGGCGTGAGTCACAGAGCTCTGTGGGGCAGGGGGATGAGCTCTGCTGTGGGGCAGAGGGATGAGCTTGGAATGGGTGTGAAGTACACGAACAATGGGATGTGGGGTGTGCATGCAGTGGGGCAGGGAGTGGGTGAGCTGCAGTGGGCAGAAGGGCTGCAGGTGTGGGGTGCAGGGGTCCATGTGGTGGGGCATAGGGGATGAGCTTGGAATGGGCACATGAGTAGCTTGGGATGAGCTACACAAGCAATGGGATGTGAGGTGTGCATGCAGTGGGGCAGGGTGCGAGTGAGAATAGAGCACGAGGGTGCAGCTATGGGGGGATGGCATCCTGGGATGTGGGGTGCACATGTGATGGGACACGGTGAGTGTGGCACGAGGGATGGGGCCAGCATGCAGTGAGGTTTGGGGAAGAGGTGTCCCCGGCTGGGTGTGGGGCGCCATGGGGCACAGGGTGCACATACACTGCGAGATGAGTGATGGGCACAGAGATGCGTGTGCAGCGGGGTGTTTGCATAATAGGGTACAGGGATGCCTGTGTAGAGGGTACTGGATGTCTGTGGGATGGGATGCGTGGAGGTGCGTGCAGTGGGGCACAGGGATGAGCATGCCGTGGAGCACGGCATACCCATGCAATGGGGCACGGAGACAGATGAGCAGTGGGTGCAGAGTTGTGCGTGCGAGGAGGACGCAGGCAGTGCACAGGCAGTGGAATACCCAGGGAGAGAGGCGTGTGCGTGGGCAGTGAGTGGGCCCGGGGGGTTGCAGATGCAGGGCAGAAGGCTGTGTGCGTGCAGGGGGCAGGGGAGATGAACAGCCTGCAAGAGACGGGGGTGTGTGTCCAGCGGGGCGTCAGGATATGCGGAGGATGCATCAATGACAATATGTGAGACCAGGAGCAGTCGATGGGGCAGGGAACTGCCTTAGTGACCGGGATGTGGAAAGACACTTGGGGGCTTCGAAGGGGCATCCCCTGGGGAGGGGGAAGCTGTCCGGGGGCGGGCGGTGCCGGGGTGCAGGGCTGGGGCGGCAGACGGAGCTGTGCGCGGTGCTGACCGCCGGCCGCGGAGCTGTCCGCGGTGCTGACCGCCGACCGGGACCTGAGGCTGTAGCACCGGGGTTGGGGTCCTGCGGCTCCGGCCGCAGGCCTGCAGCAGAGGGGATTTGGCTTTTCTCCTTCCATCCACTCCGCTTCCATGGACAGCAATTCTGCTCCATCCTCCAGCGCCTTTCCCGTGCTTTGGCTGCACTGCCATGGCACCTCAGACTGACCCTCTGCGTACAATGGTTCCCTCACCCTGCCCTGGGCAAGTGAGTGTGCGGGGCTGCGCTGGGACTGGGTAGCTCCGGGTCCTTCCCCCAGTTACCCTTCTGGAGGTGTGTTCAACACTCTCCCTGGGGTCCCCTGCCAGGTCACTGTCCCCACGTGGGGCTGTGGAGTGACCGGGTGGTTCACGGTGGAGAAATTGGGATTGGATGCTCTTGTGTTGAGGAGACAGGTGTTTCATGCCTGGCTTGTGCCGGCTGGGAGTGAAGGGGAGGGGGAGCTGCCTTTGTTCCAAACAAGGGAGCAGATGCATGTCAGTGTACAGCCTGCTGGGGCTGCACACATGCAGCACAAACACACGTGCACACAAGCACATGCGCACACTCCCACCCAAGAACATGCGGTGAAAAGCAGACCCTCTTCTCAGCTATCCCACTTCACACTGGACGAGTCCTCCTGGGCACAGACCTGCTCCTGGTCCACCCTCTGCTGGCCTCCCCCTTTCCAGGGGCTTGTGAAGAGGGGTATTTCATTCTTGATATGTCTCTAGAGAAAAATGGATTGGTCTCCCAGGCTGGCACTGGTGTAGTATGGTAATGGTAGGTGAAGTTACGACTGCTGTCTTGCATCCTGCTCTCCCTTGTGACAAAGAAGTGGCTGTCTCTCTGCTGCTGAGGCTCCTGGAAATCCCTGAAAATCGACCTGTCAGGCAGCTGGTTGGGGGAGGTGGCCTGCACCAGTGCTGTGGGCTTGCAGGAAGTGTCTTTCAGACATAGGGCTGTGCACAGGCACACACCCCCGTGGGTGTGGGTTTGCACGCCTCCACTCTGCTGTGCATGCAGACAGCACCCACGTGTGCATATGTGCACACATATGTGCACCGTTCCTCCTCCACAAACCATGGGAGAGCTGGGAGGTGGTGCAGGAAGTGCTCTGCTTGCTTCTTCTTCTTGTGGCTCTAGGGTGAAGCTCTGCACTTTATGATGGGCTCAGTGCTGAGCCTCCCCAGCAGGCAGAATGAGGGGGAATGTGTGTTCCTGTGGGAGCTGACCTGCTAGGGTATAGCTGAAACCATGAAGAATGTCTCTTATTACAGGTAAAATGCAGGGAGCAGAGCATGAGTAGCCAGGGCCATGGGCTCCTTAGGCTACAGGCCATAAGCACCCACAGCTCAGTGAACTGTACTTGAGGCAGTGCTGAACCAGGAATGATGCAGACTGTGCCAGGGCTGGGAGACACACCTGGGGATAGCTGACATCAGTCCTGGGGATTCACTGAAATGGCACTGTCCCAGCCCCTCCTGCCTCTAGGCTGCTGGATGCTTGTGACATATTCAGAGTCTGGGTGGTGGGCCTTCTCTGGGGAGGGTGTTCCACAACCCGCTCCCCGATCCTTTACCCTACTGAAAGCCCCCTGGGTCTTCTTTGCAGACGGGCTCTTTGTGACCGACTACTTCACCCGCACACCACGCAAGCTCAGCCCCTTCCGCTCCTTTGCCAGCATCGAGCTCTTCCACTTCCACATTCCTGAGGACACAGTCATTGCTGTCTGGAATCTCATCACCTTCAAGGAGCAAGGTGGCACATTTGGGGATCAATGTCCAGACCGTAGCATCACCGTGTGAGTAAACAGCCTGGCCTGCCTTTATCCTTCCTGCCTGCCTCTGCTGCTCCTGCCTGGATTTGCCCCACAGCTTGCCTGCACTTGCCTGCTCCCGCCTGCTCCTTTGCTTCCACAAGCACGTGTACATATAGAGTCAAAGAATCATGGTTGGAAAGGACATTAAAGATCATCTTGTTCCAACCTGCTACCATGGGACACGTTCCACTAGAGCAGGTTGCCAACTGAGTACCACACAGCTGCTCACTCACCGCCCCCCGCTCCCCCGGTGGGGAGGAGAATCATGGAAAAAAAAAGTAAAACTCGTGGGTTGAGATAAAAACAGTTAACTAATCAAAATAAATATGCCAATAACACTAATGATAAAACAGCTACAAAAATAATAACAACAGTAACAAAAAGGAGAGAGAGAAATAAAACCCGAGAAAGATGAGTGATTCGTCACACAGTTGCTCACCACATGCTGACTGATGCCCAACCTGTCCCCCAGCAGTGGTTGGTGGCTCCATGCCAACTCTCCCAAGTTTATACACTGGGCAGGAGGCTCTATATGGAACAGAGTATGTTCTATGTGGTATGGAATATCCCTTGGGTCAGCTCTCCAGGCCATGCTCCCTTCTGGCATCTTGTGCACCTGCTCTCTGGGGGGGCATGGGACACTGAAAAGTGCTTTAGGGTAAGCGCTGCTGAGCAACAACTGAAACATCAGTGTGTTATCAACATTATTCTCATACTAAATCCAAAACACAGCACTGAAACAGCCACTAAGAAGAAAATGAACCCTATCCCAGCCAAAACCCAGACAACATGTATGCTTCCTCCCCATGATTCATCTTCCCAGGACCAATGCAGGCTCCACTCTTTTGTGCATCTCATAGATGAACTGTTTTGCTTGAACACCCACTCAGGAAAGCTCAGTCTCCAGAAAGGTCCCAGCTTACAGATGGCTTCCATGATGTCTTTAAGCATAGAGGAAGACACCCACATATAAGACATACTGGCCCTGCCACGATGCCCAGCCTACACCCTGCTGACTGCTGTCTCTCCTGCAGGTATTTCCGCTCAGGGGCTCCCTCCGTCATTAACCCACTGCACACGCACTTCCCCAGGGACACGGCTGTCCCTGGCTCCTTCGCACTGACCCTCACCTGGACCCTGCCCAACCGCACCACGGGAGTGTTCAATGTCACCAGCCCACTGCCTGGGGATTGGTTCCTGGCTGCCCACCTGCCCAAAGATGAGGGCAAGATCTCTGTTAAGGTGAAGGGCTTGGAGGGACCGTAGGGGGGCAGGGCTGGGGTCTGACTGCTCTGGGCTGGCAGTGCCCAGGGCAGGTGTCTCAAGTGGGGGCAGTGCCCTGTGCCCCCCCCCTTGCTCTGTGCTGACTCTCCTCTGGTGCAGGGGCTCTACGAGGAGTGCCAGTATCTCTTCCAGCCACAGCTGATCGTGCAGCGCCTGGTGAACATCGCTGTGCTGTACCCTGGTCATGTCACCGAGCAGAGCATGGCCCCCCACAACCGCTCCTGCCTCTACAAGTGAGTGCAAGAAGGTCTCCTAAGGAGGGGACTTCCTCAGGGTGGGGATATGAGGGTGTCCTGTC
This sequence comes from Parus major, assembly GCF_001522545.3. NCBI lineage: Eukaryota > Metazoa > Chordata > Aves > Passeriformes > Paridae > Parus > Parus major. The sequence continues at coordinate 8,894,165 of NC_031799.1, read as the reverse complement.
CCTCTGGCTTCCCTCTCCAGCCTGTTAGTCCATAGCACTGGGCACAACCTGGCACTGCTGTCCCGCAGGGTCTTTGTGCCCAGCTACACATCGCGAGTGCTCGTGGAGGTGCTGCGATGCCGTGGGGCCGAGGGCTGCCCACTCTGGCTGCGTGTGCGGGCCAAGGCTCCCCCCCTGCACAACTCCACAACCCTGGACTGCCGGGAACACACTCCCTGCCAGCTGGCACAGGACCTGCCCTTCTGGCAGCACTGGTACTACGTGCTGGTGGAGAAACACCCTGGGGTGCCGGGCACTGTCTCCTTCCAGGTCACCGTGCAGCTCACAGGTGAGGGTGCATGTGGAGGTGTGGGAGAAAGCATGGTCTTGTCTCTGCTTTGGTGTGGGGGTTAAAGGATGCCCACAGGATCTGTCTGCAGCTGGGCACAGGGTTATACCTGGCTCTGCTGGGATGGGAATGCTGTGAGGTGTTGGGGCCAGGTTGCAAATGGAGATGAATGGCAGGCAAGAAGGGAAGGTGGAAACTCAGAGGGGGTTGGAGCTGTGTGGTGCCCAGGCTGATGATTCTGTCCCTCCAGATTGTTCTCGACCCAGCCTGGCCCGGCCACCCTTCCTGCCCTCCAGTGCCTCCATGAACATGCCCCACTCCTTTGGGTCTGCGGGCGGGCTGGCGCTGGGGGACAGCCCTCCACCCACCAGCCCCAATGACACAAAGCATCCAGTCCCCATCCCTGCCACCTCACATGCCGGAGAGCGGTGCTGGCCTGTCCGGCCCACACTGCGCAACGAGCTGGACACCTTCTCCGTCCACTTCTACATCTTCTTCGGGCCCAACGTGTCAGTGCCGCCTGACCGCCCTGCTGTCTTCGTCATCAACCTCCTGCCAGTGCTGGACAGTGGTGGGGTGCTCAACCTGGAGCTGCGGCTCAACGTGGTGAGGTGGCCACATACACCCTGAATGGGGCAGGGTAACTCGGGACAGGGGGCAGGATGGGAGATGGGTGATGTCAAGGTTGCAGCAGGGCAGGGAACAGGATTTGGGGTCATAGGCAGTGGTTGTGAAGTTTTTGGGTGATGGAGAATGGATTGGGGTGCTGCAGGCCCAGGTTCAGGGTGTTCTTGGGTAAAGGGTAGTGGGGTAGGGCACTTCTAGTTGGTGTGCTGTGATCCGAGTGCTGTCAGAGCAGGGGACACCCCTGGCACTGGTTTAAGGCCATGTCCTCTGCCGTCAGAGCTCCCTGTGTGGTGAGAATGTGACAGTGTTTGGGTGTCTAAACCATGAAGTCCCACTGACATCCAGTGACAACACCTCGGTCACCTGTGAGACAGGTAGGCTGGGCTGTGCATGTTCATGCTGCCATGTCCATGGGGGGAGGCTGCAGAGACCATGGGGGCATGTGGAACTTGGCACAGGGTACTCTGTCCCTGTTCCAGCTCTGTCCAGGGCAGAGGGCTGCACTTTTCTCTGCTCACCAAGAGCTCTTCTGGCCTCCACAGAGTCTCTGGCAGGCTTCCTGCTCTCCGTTAACGCCACAGCCACCCTCAGCCGCCTGCGGATCCCCTACCCACAGACGGGCAGCTGGTACCTGAGCCTGCGCTCTCTCTGTGCCACAGAGCACGGGTAAGAGCCCCAGCATATCCCCTCGCTGTACCCGTGTGTGCCTGGGTCTGTGGGTGTGCCTGTCCCCTGCACTGCACGTCTCCGCTCCTGTGTGTGCACGTGGCTTTGCGGGCTGTGTGTCTCCGTGTGAGTGCTGCGTGGGCACGGGTGGCTCCATCTCGCGTCTGCCTGACCATCTGTGGGTCCCCGCGGCTCTTCCCTCTGTCTCGCGGTTAGGAAATGCCTGTCAGCTCGCGAACGCCGGGCATCTGTCAGTGCCTCTCCGCCTCCGCGGCAGGGCCCATCTGTACCCGTGCCTGGGAGGGGAACGGGCTGTTGCTGGGAGGACAGGGCTCTGCTCTGTGTGTGAGGGGGCATCTCTGGTCAGGCTGAGACTCTGCTCAGCATCTCCAGGGACTGGTTCTGTGGCTCTGCTCCTGGCCTCTGTGTCTGCCTGGGGCCCTGTGGAAGAGTGAGGCTGGTGTGTGTGTGTGTGTGTGAGATGCAAAAGTGTGGATGGTGCTGCATGCACGTTTGGTGCAAGCGTGCATGCAGCACTGCATGCATGTTCGGGTGCATACATGCAGCCAGCTCTGTGTGCATATTCTGGTTTGCACAAGCAGTCAGGGCTTTGCTCAAGCAGCCAGGGCTTTGTTCAGGCATTCAGGGATGTGTATGTTCTGTGCAGATTTGACTGTGTGAGGACACAGTCAGTGGACAGCAGACACATGTGCAGCTGGCACTTTGTGCATATTTGTGTGTGTTGGTGTGCTTGTGTGTGCCCAGCCAGCAGCTGGTACGTGCCATTGGCCTGTGGGGCTCCTGGTGGAGCTGAGGAGGTGCTGGCAGCACCCAGAGTCTTGTGTGGGGTGGCACAGGGCAGTGGGTTTGGTGTGCCTGCCCTGACTCCTCTGCTGTGCTTCTAGTTCATGCTGAGTTGCTTGTTAGTCAGTCCTTCCCTGGCAGGTTCACTCACAGGCATTGCAGGGCAGGGTGCAGTGTTTGCACAGCAAAACCCAAATGAAATAGGAACAAGCTAAGTGTGCTGCTGAAGGCAGAGGGGCTTTAAGCGTGGCCATGTACCTCCTGCTCACTCAGGCTAGCACAAACAATTGAAGCACACAGGACCCTTGGGGACCAGCTCTCAGCTACCATACGCAGCACCAAAGGAACTCATTTTCAAGCTTGCCCAGTCTCTGGGTCTTCCACCTGCCAAAACTGGGTGCGACAGGTGGTTTTGGTAGAGGCAGGAGCTGCTCAAGGGCCCAAGGTGAGGGCTGACCCCCTTCTCTCACCCTGCAGGTTTGAGCCCTGCACCAATGTGACAGCTGAGGTGTACCTGCGCGCCTACCTCTCACCCTGCATCAACGACTGCGGCATCTACGGCCAGTGCAAGCTGCTGCGCACCAACAACTACCTGTACGCTGCCTGCGAGTGCAAAGCTGGTGAGAGCTGAGCCAGGCACCCACAGACCCCCAGCATCCTCCCCTTCTCCTTGTGGGTCATGTATCCCAGTAGTCCATTCATGCCAGGTCTCTGCAGGGTGCTGGAAAGGGGTCCCCTTTCCCTCCCAGCCCCTGCGGGTGCAGTGGTGATGGCAGCTCTCCCTGATCACAGGCTGGAACGGCTGGGGCTGCACGGACAACGCTGAGGCTTTCTCCTATGGCTTCCAGCTCCTCTCCACACTGCTGTTGTGCCTCAGCAATGTCATGTTTGTGCCTCCCGTGGCCATTGCTGTCCGCAGCCACTACCTCCTAGAAGCTGCTGTCTACATCTTCACCATGTTCTTCTCCACTGTGAGTGTGGTGTGGGGCAGCTGATGGGCAGGTGAGGGCTAGCACTGTGCAGGGCAGCTCTCACACCCTTTCCCTGCTACCCCAGTTTTACCATGCCTGCGACCAGCCGGGTATTGTGGTGTTCTGCATCATGGAGTACGATGTGCTGCAGTTTTGTGACTTCTTGGGCTCTCTCATGTCTGTCTGGGTCACTGTCATCGCCATGGCCCGGCTCCAGCCCATAGTCAAGCAGGCAAGTGTGGGAAGGGGGCATGTAGGGCAGGCATGGAAGAGATTTATCCTGATGGGTGCCCCACTGCCCCACAGGTGCTGTACCTGCTGGGGGCCATGCTGCTCTCCATGGCCCTGCAGATGGACCGTCACGGGCTCTGGAACCTTCTGGGGCCCAGCCTTTTCGCTTTGGGGATCATGGCCGTCGCCTGGGTAAGATGTGACCCTTATGTCCCCATCCTGGCTACGCTCAGCATCCTCCTCCTGCCAGCATCTCCCTTCTGCTGCCTTCACCCTTCCCCGTGAACCCCTCTCCCTGGCTCCTGAGGGTTGTGCCTGTCCTTGCGGTGGGTCCCCCTTCCAGCATGTCCTCTCCCTCCACAGACGGCTCGCACCATCCGTCGCCGCCACTGCTACCCACCGACCTGGAAGCGCTGGGCTTTCTACCTGTGCCCAGGGGCGCTGATTGCAGCGGCGGCCGTGCTGCTCTACGCCTTCGTGGAGACAGAGGAGAACTACTTCTACATCCACAGCATCTGGCACCTGCTCATTGCCGGCAGCGTTGGCTTCCTGCTGCCGCCCCGTGCCAAGCCCAGCAGGCGCCTGGGGCCGCTGCCCCGCCGCAAGGGATGTGGGTACCAGCTCTGTGTCAATGAGCAGGAGGAGCTGGGGCTCGTTGACCCTGCTGTGGCCTCCATCAACAGTATTTGTACCAGCTGATGCTGACGCCAGCTCAGACTCCTCTGTCATGGACAGCAGCCCTGTGGGGCTTGGCACCCACTCTCTTTGCTGGCCACCCATCTCTGGGAGTGCCAGGACTCCTCTGGGCAGGCACACAGCCACCTGTGCCACCCTGTTCTTCCAATTACAGCCTGATTGAACTTGTCTCCAGGGGTTGCTGTGGCTCAGTCTGGGGCAGAGCTATGGGGGTCTCAAGGCTGAGCTGGGTCACATTCCTCCTCTCTTTGCCAGGCCATGGAGTTGCTGAGGGGATGTGGCTGGGTGTAGAGGGGAGGAATGGCAACAGTCTCTGTCTCTCAGTCAGAGCTGCTGCTGGTCTGGAGCTGATGCAGCTCTGACATAGAGCAGCAAAGTGGCTGGCAAGAGGTGGGGAGCAGAGGCTGCAGTGTTTTGGCTCCTGGCACGACACATTGCAAGGCTGTGATGTCTTTGTTGGGGCACTGTGCTCTCACAGGATGGCTGTAATGTCTGACCCAGGGGCAGCTGTGCTGTACCAGGGCATCCAGGATCCTCTCCAAGCCTGCAGGACTGTGGTGAGCCCATAGCTGTGGGGGTAGGTGGGAATGATGCTGGTGCTGCCTGCTGTGGCAATGCACAGGTCTAAGAGGGCTCTGCCTGCAAGGGCCACATCCCCAGGAGCCCACAGCCTGTTGGTGTCACCCCACTGCCTGGGGCAGCCTCAGCACGCCACATCTCGCTACACCCAAGGAACAGTGCACTAGTGATCCTGTGTCCCTGCTGTTGCCACCAGCCTTGTCTCTGCAGGGCACTGGGTTCCAATGGGAGGGGCATTGCATGACTGTACCCTGTGACCCAGTTTGGACAGCCCTTTGTCAGCCCCTGCTCCTTGTGTGGCTTATGGTCAGACCTGTGGGCTCGGCACCCAGTGCTGCCAGTGGTGACCATGGTGTGGTGACAGACACCTGGCTGTGTGTGTGCCTCAAAGACAGGGGTTTTCACTCTGCAGCTCAGAGGGGTCAAGGTGGACCAGGGAGGACAGGGAAAGCTTGACTCACACTTCTCACTCCACTGGAGACTTCCCCAGTCTCCTGATAATTTCTCAGCCCTGCAGGGGTCTTCACGGTGGAATCCTGAGGCAAAGCTCTGCATCCTAGCAGCCACATCCTAGCTCAGCAGAGCCCACCTGCCAGGAGCCCCCCTCTCTGTACCCCTGGGGACAGAGCCCGGCACAGGGAGATTTACTGGATGCTTAACAGGATTAGCAACTGCAGGCGGGCAGGCAGCTATGTAATAGGATTGCAATCTAATTAAAACTGCTGCTTGGAGCTGGGCCCCAGCTGGCCAGAGCGGGGTGGGCTTGGGGGGCAGCTGGAGAGGACTGTGGGGATGGGATTGGCAGAGCAGGAGGAGGGATGAGCTGGCAAGGACCATGGCAGTGCTGGTGGGTTCAGGGGTTTGCTGCCTCTGTCTCTGGGCCTTGGTGTGGGATATGCCCATGGGGAGCCAGCCTGGCATGAAGGTGTGCTGGGCAGCCTGGGCAGGAGCCCTGGTCATTGTTCCAGGACTGGGGAACCTGAATCTGCCACTCTCCTTTCCACCCCGAGTTTACCCTCCAGCCCTCTCTCTGCCATACAGAATATCCTGCCTGGTTTGGCCAGGTGGCAGATTCAGGATTAATTTTTTAATTATGTCCAATTGGACACCAGTGGCAGTAGCAGCTCCCAAAGGATGAGCAGCTCAGATTTAGCTTTCACATCAGCAAGAGGGTGGAGTGGAGCACACACAGGGCACAAGCTTGTGCTACACCAATGCACCCCAGTTTCACAGAGGTCTAGTGGCTGCGTGCAGCATCCTTACCCATCCCTCATCCCCTGTCTCACTGCTGTAGGGCTGAAGTGCAAACCTGCTGCTAGTCAAATTTGTGAAGATTCGACAATAACAGAACCAGTGGTGGGATGATCTGTCCCCTGCAAGCAGCAACACATCCCCTGGCCTGCCCTGCAGCAGACACCACAGAGGTTACACATGTCCTGGAGGAAGTGGACAGGAGTTTTAGCCAGGAGAGCTGCCTAGGGCAGCCTGGAGGAGCCACACACCAGCTCCGCTAGACTCTACTTTTCTGGGCTGCTGGTGTGGCTCAGAGCTCCCTCTCCTTTTAATTAAACCTGCAACTGCATTTTTCATCTCAAGGACAGGCCACGCATCCAACCACAGTGCCTAGGAGGGAGCTCGGCCAAGCAGCGCTGGAGGGGATCCAGGAATTCTCTGCCAGCCCAGCTCGTCCATGGGGGCCCATAGCTGCCTGCTGAGAGCTGGGAATCCCCATTCTCACTTCATCTCCCAGTCCCACGGTGGGCAGAAACTCAACTCCCTGCCTGGGAGGCCGGCACAGCTTGGGGCACAATGAGGTGCATTGCAAGTGCAGAACACACAGTACTGCAGGACAGAAAGGTTTTGTGCTCACTGCTTCAGGCACCAAGCATGGAAAAGCTTGGTGTCCCCTCTCCTGTGGGACACCCAGCACAGGGGGTGTTGTGTGTTGTGTGCCTCTCCCACCAAGTCTGTCTGGGAGCAAGCTAGGACACACCATGGGAGACTCCAGTTCCTCTCAGTCACCTCTCCTTTGTTGCAAGGTCAGAAGCACCAGTGTGTCCATCCCTATGGGTCCTAGTGAGTTTTCTGTCATGACTCCCCATAGCCGCCAGCCTCTGCTATGAGGATGCACTTGGGGTGAAGGCTGGACTCTCCTGCCTTCCCCTCCTGCTCAGAGACTCAGGACTGGGGACTCTGTGACTCCCACCCCACCAGTGTAAACAGCTTTCCCGATGTTCCATCCCTGCCTCTACCAGGCACAGCAACCACATAACCATGGCAACAGTATCCCTATAACAGCCAGGTACATCTGACATCCCCATGGCAACCAACTCCCGGAACAGCCGATGAAGAGCTTTGCTTCCTTTTGCTGGAGAGGGATGGGGGGGGATCCGAGCCATACCAGGTCAAGTGATGGCAGGGAGCTGGGCACTGGGTTTTTGACTCACTTTTTGAGGCAGCATAAGCCTTCACAGCCTCTGTCCTGACAGTTAGGATGCAGGGGACACAGGGATGCATGAGAAGGTGGCAGCCCTGGGAGCAGTATCATCCCAATTCACCCTTCTGCATCCCAGCTCCATCCTGCCTGCTGGGCTGTCAGTGTCATTGGGCCAGCACTCCCTGCTCCAACACAAGTTTCTTGGAAATGTGCACCCCAAACACTGGTATCGTGCTTCCTGCCACAACCTCCTCCCACCCCAATGTCCACTAAAGAGGTGCTCTGCCTGTTGCCCTCACTCTGCCCTCCTCGGGGGCTGCCTGACCCTCCCACCACTGCCCATCCAATGCCTGCTGTCCGAACTCATCACCCAGCAGCCCTGATGCAGTCTGTTGTTGCAGATGGCAATTGCATGCCATGCAACTTTAATGTGTCAGGCTTGAATTATTGAGCCCTGCAGCAGACTGCGTGCAGGCAGGCAGGCAGGACCCAGCATCCCTCCTCCTCTCCCTGCCCATGTGTGCCCTACCATGCAGCAGAGGGTGGGGGCTGGCCAGAGGTCCAAGTTTTTTGATGTCCCTCTGGGTGCACAAGAGTGCTGTGCCCCTTGTCTAACCACTGTGACTGGGAGGTGTGGGTGGAAGGGTGGCTGGTGGTGTCACCAGATTGGTCACCTGGGCGTTGATGAGTCCCCAGGCAGGTGTGTAGGGAGGGATGTGTAACCCTGCTGTCCCCACCTCAGCATTTTCTCCCTGTATCCTCTTGAAACCCCTGGGAGTCCTCACCCCTCCTGCTCACTGTGCTGCCAGACCCCAGGGAGGCAAAGCCTTTCCACCCCAGTCAATGTAAATCCCATGGTGGATACAGACAGAGCTTGCTCCCTGGCCGGACATGGCTGTCACTGTGCCGCTCTGGGGATGATGAAGGATTCAGAGAATGCCCTGGCTGCTCTCTTATTTTTGCAGTTTGCCTGAAGCACCCTGCAGCCACTCGATGATTTTCTCATCAGAGTAGCAAGGCTTGACTGCCCTCCCCACGCAGACCCATCCATCACCCACGGTTGGCACTACTGTACAGCTCACAGGCACTGGACCTGCCTGTCCTGCTCGGTCCCTGGCTGTCCCTCAGCCCTGCAGGCAGTGCCTGTACCATGGGCAGCCTGAGGCAGCAGCTCTGTGCATGCAAAGGGACCCCCTCTTCCCTGGAGGAACCCATGCACAGCCTGCTTGCTCACCCCTCCTTCTCCCCCATAGCCTAGCTCCAGGTCTCATCGTCCCTACTGCCACCTCCAGCCTTCAGGGGATGGGATCAGGGATCCCTCAAAGCTTCAGCCCCTTCTGCTGCATGCTGGGTGAGGACCAGGTGGGAGCCAGGAACTCACAAGTGGGAGATCCAGCTACAGATGGAGAAAGCCCAGCTCTCCAGGACCCTGTTCCTGGGAAATACACTGCTATGGGTACCTGTCCCATAGAATTGAGACAGAGCTGAGCATGACAAAGCCCAGAGCAGGGACAAGGGGTCCTCAGGGGGACCCAGGGCACTGAGAGCAGCACTGTCCCAGCAGCACATCATGTCACAACACCCAGAGAAGTGAGGAAACAGAAGGGTGGCAGGGCATGCCTGGTTTGGCATGAGGGTAGAGGTGCAGGGGCTGTGGAGATGGGGGACAAAAGGCTTGGCTGTACCCACAGGGACCAGAGCATTGCAGGGGGAATGAATCAAGGGACTCAAACAGCAGCTGCCATGGTCACATGCCTGGAAGGAGCAGCAGATAGGAAAGGAGGACACTGAGACATGGGAAATCAGGGAAATGTGGTGTTGATGCAAAGCATCACGATTTTCTGTTAACTGAGTTTCTTGGAGAGGTTGGTGGGGAAACCTGTGGGGGGCTGGACTCAGGACTTTATCCCTGGCAATTTAGAAGAGGGCTGTTGAAGAACTGCTCTGTCGAGTGGAAAAACCACTTGAGTCGTGCTTAACTTCATCAAGAGAACTGCATAGAAATCAGGGAGCTTGCTAAGAGAAATTAATAGAGCAGCCAGGGGGGGCAGACTGCCTGCAGACAGCATGAGAACTGCTCAGATCCGCATGCTGGAGACTTCCAGTAAATGAACATGTCCTTTAACAAGATTTGCAAGGCCAGCATGGAAAAGGAGCAGAGTGAGTAAATGGGTGGGAAAAGTCACTGCTCAAGGAAGGGAGCCATGCCAAAACAAAGAGCACATGAAAGTAGGGGGAAGGTTGCATGAAAAAACAGAGCAAAACAACCCCCAAACAGCCTTTGAGGAAGATCTTGGCAACAGCTTAAAATTGCAAATAATTTTGCAGGGCTAAATTTGTTAAATTGTTGCCATAGCAATGAGAGTTTGGGGATGTCCAGGGGTGCATAAGGGTGCTGCAGCTCAGATCTACCGCTTTGGATGAGTCTTGGGGTAGGATCTGTGAGTCCTGCAAGCTCTTTCTGTTAGTTCAAGGAAGTCAAGTGTTTCTATCCCTGAAGCAGACATCTATGGCCTGCAGAGGGGTGATGCTGAAGGAGCAGCCTTGGCACATCCTAGCTGGTGAGCAGAGGAAGGGCTGCAATTGCAAGGACAAAGTCTACAAGTACAAAATGCAGCTGCACTTGCTGTCAACTGGTAGGAAATTAAGGCAGTTGCTCTTGTGAGAAATCAGCCTTGCACCAACAGAAATCAAGCTGTTACACCAAATGCAATCCTGGATAAATTTATCTTAAGAAGCAAGCCTGCAGAGGAAGATAAAATCATGTTAGCAGAGGCTGAGAACATTGTCCATAGGATGTAAAGCCACTGTTCTCTTTATGGCTTGCAGATTAAAGTTTTCCCTTAAAAATAATTTCCCCCCACTCAAACACTACCACTAAAATTTCCCTTGAGTCCCAAGTGCTCAGCAATATGTTGTTATGTATGAACAGAGCTCTCAATGGAGACTGCATTAAAAAAATCATATTGAAGCTTCCTGTTGGACTGCAAGAGGTGCCTACAATGAGAGGAATATTACAGATTATTCTTACTTTACATAAATATGCTTCATCACCTCCACAGCTAAAACACAAGGCTCTGCATCTTGAAGAGGAATGTTTTTGGCTAAAATTAAATGGGCTTGGAACAAGTGCAATCCAGAGGCTCCTGGCTCAGCAGGAAGGGAGGTAAGTCCCTGAGGGCTCCGTGTGCCAAGTCCTCCTGAGAAGCTTTGCCCCAGGGCTTGCCTGCAGTCAGCAAATCTCCTGCCAGCACAACTACAAATCCCAGAGATGAGCCCCTGAGGATTGTTGTTCTAATTAACTAATGAAGTCGTCTCCTGTTGGGAAGATGGATAATCTGAGCTGGAGGCTTCCTCCCTGCTGTGGGGGAGGACCTGGAACAACACCCACCTCCTCTCAAAGGACCTCATAAATGTTTGTACACCCCGGGGTTGTACTTGCTGCAGGGAGGTGCCAAGCGCTCCCAGACACAGCAACTCCCTGCACCCTGCCTTCAAAAACCCATCTGACCCCATCCTCTGTCTGCCAGGTCCAAAGACAGCTTAGCTGCTCTCATCTCTGAGTTTTCACTTTGGTCTCATAGTTTTCAGGCAAATCACAAGAGAAAAACTAATGTCTGAGGAGGGTGAAGTCTGTGCAGGATCTCCCTGAGCTGCAGCCATGTGCAGCACAGGATCCACTTCAAAGGGAGGAGCCACTTCATTAAAAAAAGAGAACTGGGGCTTTTGATATCAAGATAAACATCCTGATACACATCAAAGCAGCTTCGCCTCCTTGTCCTTAAACACCCTCTCCCTGCTTCACTTAAGTTCTGGATTTTGGAATTATACCTCTGCCTAATCCATGCTGTGCTGCGTCCTGTCTGGATGGTTGTTTGGCAGGGGAGATTGTGGGTGCTGTTTTGTGGTGTGTGAGACCTCCAGGTCATGTCCATGAGCCTAAACAAGCTGTCATTGCCTTCTGTTCCACATATGAAGACATATGAGCTGCTGGTGAAAGTGATTCTATTTTCATTGAAAAACGTCATGTTTTTAAAAGAAAGTGCAGTAGAGAAGGGGCCAAAGGCCAGCTGGGTTGCCTGAGAGCTCAGTGGCATTCATGCCTCTGGACACCCTGCCCGAGTGGCCACAGGCCCATCTCTGGCAGAAGGCTGGGCATCCAGTAGGCTGGGACAGAGGACTGAGGTGTGAACACTGACCACTGGCACACAGAGAGGCATGAAGATGTAGGGGTGGTGTCTGCACAGGGGCCTGGTAGGAGTCACATCCACCATGGTAAACCTTTCCTTCAGTACTTAGGGATTATGAGAAGGATTTCATAAGGCTCAAGAGCCATGTCCTGTTCCTAATGCCCATATCTTATGCTTTTGCTGTGGCCAGGGGTTTTATCAGGGTGGCCACTGGAGCAGGGCTGCAGGGTGAGCTGTCACCTCACCAAATCACCCTTGTCCTTGGGGCACTCTTTAGGACAGGAAAGAGAAGTGGTTGATGTAGTGAGGAAGACACAGGACTGAGCATTCAACTGTTAGCAGCCAACTACAGACACAGCCCAAAGCTGCTCTCAGGGCAGTCATATCTCAGTTTGGGTCAGTACTCCAGGTTTGTGAGGTGGGACTGGGCTCAAGTGGGCACAGAGCAACACCTCCAGGTCACACTGTGCTGGCTGGGAGCGAGGCACGGGGCAAAGAACTCGCTGCCACCGGCAGGTTACCACCTTACTATTCCAGTTCTTCTAGATATTAAACACAGGCTCTGGAGCAGGGCAGGCCATGCAGGAGGGAGAGAATCAGGAGAGTGGTACAGCTTTCACTTGTTCCAGAATAGGTTAAAACCAGGGAAAAATCCATCCCACAAGCCTCCACTACCCCAGGGATCCATTCTAGCTGCCCTGGCAGTTTGCTGTTGGGTTTCAGCTGCCCTGTGGCAAGCTGTGATTGAGGTGGAAGGAATTGTATGCACAGGCTGCCCAGAGCAGCATCCTCAAGGTTCCTGGGCCACCAGACAGCAACACTAAAATCCTCCTGAGACATGCTGGTGCTTTCACTTGCATTTCTAGCCTGAAGAAGATTCTGCATGCCCCAGAAGAAGCCCACCCTTTTTTTCCTGTGCTCTGGCGGTCACTCCAGCACGGGTCTGGAGGGGGAGAGCCTCACCAGGCAGGGCTTGCAATGGACATCCCCAGGAAAGGCGACAGCTCGGACCTTTCCACATCCACATTCCCATCTGCCAGCCTGTTATCCTTGCTGGAACCGCCACCTGCACTGCGTCCCAGAACTAGGGGACTCCCCCTCGCTGGGGAGAGGCTGGGGGTCCTGTGCTGCCCCACCGCCCCTCTGGCACCGCCCTGAGCCCAAGCTGGAGGGGGGAGCAGGGGCACGGGAAGCGTGGGACATGGGCTGCTTTGCGGGCAGGGGCTAGAGCACACGGCGCCGTGCGAATGCCACGGCCTGGCGTTCGCAGGCCACCCTACCCTCTGCGAGCCGGGCCGGACTGGGCCGGGCCGGGCTGGGCTGGGCTCCGGATGCGCCCGCAGGAGCCCCGGGGCCGCCCCGACCGGGGATGCCCCGCCCGTGACGTCACGGAAGCCACACCTACGCCCTCACCGCTCCCCCACGGCCGCTGCGATTGGGTGACGTACCCGGGAAGACCCGCCCACCCTCTCCTTTCTGAGTTCCTATTGGTCGCTGGGCTGTCGCTCACGGACGGGCTGGGGGCCAGCAGTCCCTGGGCTAGCACCGTGCGTCCCCTTTGCAGCCCCGTGCAGCCCCACCGCCACCCTGCTGCAGCCCCGGCACCCCTCCGTGCACCCCTGCACCCCTCAGTGCCACTCACCGCACTTGACTGCAGCCCCTGCACCCCACTGTGCCCCCCACTGCCCCTTCAATGCCCCCCTCACTACACCTTTCACTGCAGCCCGCTGCACGCTCCGTTCAAACCCCCGGTTCCCATCACACCGCTATATCCCACTTGTACCCCCGGTGCTATCACATGCACCCCTGACCTGCAGACCCCAGGACATCCTCCCCCATCCCCAGTCCCTCCTCAGCAGCCAGCCTCCTCCCATCTCAGAGCTCCCTTCACTGCCAGGGACCTGCACGGAGAGGGGACAGCCTGTCCCACTGCCCCAGCAGCCCAGAGCTCAAAGAATGGTGCTGTGGTGTCCCAGGGCTGGGGGGAGTAGGTGCAGGCTCAAGTGAGGAGCATGGCAGAATGGCAGGGAGCAACCCGAGGCGTTGGGAAGTGTGGTGGTGTGACGGGGATCACAGCAGGCTGGTTGGGAGCACTACAGGGCAATCAGTGGAATGATGGGGAGCACAGGAAGGTAAGTGTGGAGCATGGGCAACCACAGCTCAACCATTGCAACTTCACCAGTGCAAGCAGCAGGGCTCAGAAAGGGAGATCCCACCTTTCTCTTCTCTTTGTCCACTCTTATAAGTCTCAGGGAGAGAAATCCAGGGCAGAGCTGTTTGCAGGCAATCAAGTGACCCCATCACTTGGGGCCAGAGCTGCTGGCCAGCAGCCAGGCGGTTTCTGCTCTTGCTTGGGAGCACAGAGGGTATTTTGTATGCACTGGTGGGAGTATCTTGCTCACCAGGGCTGGCCCTGCTCCCAGCAGCCCCCATAGCCCCCAGCTCCCTGCCCACTGCATCACGAGGCCAGCGTGTCTCTATGGCATGCCCTTCTCTCCAAGCTAGGGTGTATAGCTGGTATGGGATGAGGGACAGTGCAAGGGCGGGGGTCACAGGCTCTCCCAGCACTACCCACCCATGTTTCTCCCATGCCAGATGACGTCTGGGCTGTGATGTTGTTGTTCACTGCTGCTGTGACGCTGTCCCCCCACCACCTCGCTGTTGGGCCCTGTGACTGTGCCCCTGGTCCCCCTCCATGGCCACAGGTGGGGTGCTCCAGCCAGCTGGTGTGTGCACCTGGAAGACATGGGGTGCCCTGGCAAGCTCTTGGAAGATGCTAGGGCAAGCAATGGGCCAGAGTGTGCAGTGGGGAGGGCAGGAGTTCAAGGACATCTAGTTGGGGAGCTACAGGGACATGGGCTGCAACCTCACCCTGAAGGCCATGCATGGCATCCAGGCAGTGGATCCATCACCCAGACATCCTCAACATGGGATGGACAACTGCTTCAACACGGACTGCTTGCCTACCTTCCTGGCTGGGCTTGACTGGCCTCTACACAGTCTCCCTCCTCTTGTGAGAGAAGTGGCCAGCCACCTGCCAGCCCTCCAGCAAGTGGCATCTGGCATGGCAGGACCATTTTCATGATGTCTACACAACGTACACTTCCTCTTCTTGCATGTGGCACGGAGATTCTGGAGGCAGACAGCACACTGCCCCATCCCCATGGAGGATGTGCACAAACTGGTGAAGGTGGTGGGGTCCAGGCAAGAGTCAGAGGCTCCTTTTCTAGGCACAACATGCCATACCATGTCTGCAGCTCCTGTTACCAGATAATGATCCACGTTCTGAAGCAGAAGGATCCCTCCTGGAGCAGGAGGGCCTCACCAGAGTGTGTGGCAAGCCCACAGCACTTGCTCTGAAAGCCCCAGATTGTCCCCTGGAAGAAACCTGCCAAGGACCTGGATACTAAGGGACAATGGCTGCTGCACATGCTGCTTTCCCAGAACAGCATCATCCACCCCAACCTCTTCCCTTGGAGAAGGATGCACCCTGGGCTTCCTGTCCTCCGCTCCTGGCAGCAGCCCTGCTCTGCTCCACAGCCCAGCAGCACATTCCAAAACAAGGCGTGATGCCCACCCCAGGTGCTGCTGTAAAGGGTAGAAAAAGTACATCTGCCCCATACTGTGTGGGTTGAGAGTTTCTTGGAGTCTGTAAATAGCTGAGTTTCCCCTCATGTTCATCTCGAAACTGAGAAGGGGAACATTCCCCAGAGAGGGGGAAAGAATTGGTCAGCTGCCATCACTGGTAGAAAAGCTATTTTTAATTTTATTAAAATGTCTCTCTAGTATAAACTTTGAAAATATCTGGAACCTCTGATATAAAGATCTGTGCTGTGGCTGTGTAGCAAAGCTGTTGCTCCTGTGGCCAGTGATGGTGGCACTCACGGGGTGATGCACCTGGCATTGGGGGACAGCTGAGGCTCCTCTTTGTGATCCAGGGAAGTGTGGGGAGCACCAGGGGAGCAGGGCACTCCAGAGCCACCCTCAAAAAGGGGCATATGGGGGATGTAGTGGCCAATGGGGCCAGGATGGATCTGTGGCCGGAGCAGGAGTTGGTGCAAGGTCTCGCCCACCTGCACGAGACTGTGGGAAAGGAGGTGGAGGTGGGAGACTGTGTCACTGGCCAGGCTCTCCAGCAGTGCCTGCTGCCGCCGTGATGTCTGCAGGATCTGCACCAGCAGTTGCTGGACATTCTGGAGCAAGCCTGCCACGCCAGACCCTGCAGTGAGAGAGGGGTCAATGGCACCTCACCATGGCTCTGAGAGCTCTCTGTGAGGGTGTTGGGAAGCTGCAGGGAGCACCCACCATGCAGGCTTGTGTCTGATGCATCTTCAGCTGTTGCTGGCTGCTCACTCGTGGCTGCTGTCTCATGGGAGCCTGTGGCTGCAACAGCCAGGGGCAGCATTTGGTTTCCTCTTCCCATCCCCAGGGACGTCTCACCAGGAAAACCTGTCACAGAACCTTGGCATGGAGGAAACAACAAGAGTGATGGAGACACCCAAGCCCCAGATTTAGCTTGACTACGTCACAGAGTCCTGGGAGGACACTGTCTCTGGGAGCCCATGCCCCTCTCACTGGCAGGAGCTGTGCCCCGGAGCACAAGGACTTGCTCAGAGCTGCAGACACTTACCGGCCTTCCCCTCAAATCCTTCCTGTTTCGGGTCAGTGTGACAGCCTGGAAGGAGAGCAGACACAGCCTGTGAGCTGTAGCTACCTCTTGCCCCAGGGCACACATGCATGGTAGCCAGGGCATGGTACTCACCCAGGAGGGAGAGGGGAGGGAAGCAGCAATCGGCGTCTGCAATGAGAACCATATCAGACCCTGCCTGTGGGGCTGAGGGAGTTTACTGGGCTGAGCAGGGCAAGAAAAGCCTTACGTGGCATGGCAGGGGGTGTGGGTTGCACTCCTGTAATGTGGTCCCCACCAGCTGCTGGGAGAAAGCAGAGAGGAGAGATACACCTTCTGAAGGGACCTGCTGGTGGGTCACCACCAGCCTGGGGTCTGCCCGGCTTGCCCCGGCCAGCCCCTCAGCCTGACATGCCCTAGCCACAGCTCCAGAGTGCCCTGCAGGGCCCCAAAGCGTTTCAGAGCTAGGTACAAAAGCAGGAGTCACTCACCCACCACTGCAATGCAGCCACCTCTGGGCTGGAAGGCAGCAGCGGCGGAGCAGCGCGCAGCAACGCTACACAACAGACTAGGACTGGAAGAGAAGGAGAATCCCACATCCACTTGAAACTGCAGGGGGAATTTGGGGAGACAGAAGGTAGTTACCCAGTGTGGGAAGATGGCTGGGGTGCCCACGCAAACCAGGCTCAGGGAGGTACCCTGCATCACCTTAGTGCCAAATTCCCAGGAGTGTGAACAGCAAGGGGTGTGCAGATACAGTGGGTGGGTTGAAGGGCAGGGGAGCTGCAGGCAGCTCCGGGACTCACACACAGCCCAACTTCATCTGAAACTTTACAGGGCAAGGGAGGAGCCGGGAACTTCTGAAGGAGAGGGAGTCACATGCCCTGTAATGCCACCAGCCACGAGATTCCTGCGCTATATCAGGGCCACTGCCCCTTCCAGACCTCCTGCCTCATGATCTGCCATACGGCAGCCAGCAGCCTTGCCATGCCCTCAGGCTGGGACTCCCTCCTGCCCTACCCCAGCCATCCCCATCCCCACATGCTCTGGGCCTGGTTTGGAGCCAAAGCCTGCGGAGACAGAAGTCCAAACACATTCATCATCGACCAACCCTGCTGAGGGACATGTGATAGATGCCCTGATCCTCAAAGCCTCCCACTGCCACGATGCCGGCATGGGCTGGGGCTGGAGCCATGGCCATGCAGCTCAGTGCAGCAGGGCAGCTCAGTACTTACGAGTGTCTGGCTCGTCCTTCGCACGCTGCAGCATCGGAGACAGCAGTGTGCAGGGGGTGTCCCCGCCAACGTCCTGCTCTGCACGAGGAGATGAAGGGGTGCAGAAAAGAACTTCAGTAACTGGGGGAAGAGGGGTGTCTGCCATCCCGCAGCCAGGACAAGCCCCACTCTGGCTGCTTGAGCCCACGGATACCTGGTGTCTCTGATGAGGATGGAGAGCGTGTGGCAAGGGCTGACCTGCGCTTTCTGGAGGGCAGCTTCACCACGTCTAGGGGAAGAGAAAGACCATCAACAGACCCTGAATGTCCACGCAGCACCAGTCCTCCACCAGCACCTCAAGTCCAGCCACCCTGCTAAGCCCACACGCCCGTCCTCGGCACGCACCTGGCATCCTCCGTTCGCCGAAGACGGGCCGTCCGGCCGCCTTCCAGATGCTCTTCATGGCTCGATAGTGCGGCGGCAGCCGGGGCGAGTGGTGTCCTGCCCTCCGGCGCGTCTCCCGCTCCGAGTGGAAAGCCTGCTTGAGCGCCTTCCACTTGGAGCGGCACTGGGCCACGCTGCGCCCGTAGCCGGCCGCCGCCAGACCCCGGGAGATCTCCCGCCAGAGCGCCTCGTTGGGTCGCGACGTGGAGGCCATGAGCAGTGCGGCCTCCCCCGAGCCCCCCACCAGCGACAGGAGGCTGCTGACCTCCGCCTGCGTCCAGGCTCGCCCGCGGGGCATGCTGCCGGCCCGCGGGGCCCGGGGGCGCTCGGGCCCGGGGCGGCGGCGGGGCTCGGCCGTGCTCTCCCGAGGGCGCACCGGGAGGATGCCCCGCCGGGGGTGGCACCGGGAACCGCCCCTGGAACCGGGAACCGCCCCGGGAATCGGGAACCGCCCCGGGCAGCGCCGCGCCGCCGATGGTACCGGGAGCCGCACCGGGAGCCGCACCGGGAACGAGAACCGGGAACCGCACCGACCGCCCCTGCGCCGCACCGGGCGCCGCGCCGGGAGCTGCCGGGAGGAGCCGGGAGCCGCATCGAGCATGTGCAGCCCCGGGAGGAGCCGCTGGGAAACGTAGTCCTGGACGAGATAGCCTCCCCCAGCGATAGCCGCCAGCCCGGAGCAGGGTCGGTGTCTGCCCGCGGGCTCCCGGGGGTGCGGGGGATCTCTGCCGCTCCTCCTCACGGCAGGGATGGCCATCACGGCAGCCCGGGACGCTGGGACAGGGGAACGAGCACACAGCTCCCACCATCTGCCAGGGCCGAGATGCAGCTGCAACCCTTTGTGAAAAAATGGGTTTGTAAGCAAACAGCCCATGGCCCTGCTCCTAGGAGAGAGGGGCGTGGGAATGTGGTCTGTGCCCCAAGAATACCAGTCTTCCCTTGCAGTCCCTAGGGCGGATCAGACCGAGAGAGCCACACTTTTTCAAACTGGAGAAGGTTCTGGGGAGACCTTAAGCAGCTTTCCACTTCCAGAAGGGCTACAGGAGAGCTGGAGAGGGACTTTTAACAAGGATGTGCAGTGATTGGAGGAGGAAGAACGGCTTCAGACTGTCAGAGGGCAGGTTTAGGCTAGATATTCATCACAGAATCACAGAATATCTTGAGTTGGAAGGGACCCACTGGGATCACTAAAGTCCAACACACACCCAACAATCACCCCATGTGCCTGAGAACATTGTCCAAATACTTCCTGAGCTCTGTCAGTCTTGGTGCTCCGATCACTTCCCTGGGGAGCCTGTTCCAGTACTCAAACACCCTGTGGTTGAAAAACCTTTCCCTAATATTCAACCTAAACCTCCCGTGATACTGTTCCCTCAGGTTCTGTCACTGGTCACCGGAGAGAAGAGATCATTGTCTGCCCCTCTGCTTCCTCTTGTAGGCTGTGATGAGGTCTCCCCTCAGACTCCCCTTCCCCAGGCTTGAACAAACAAAGTGACCTCAGCTGCTTCCCATATGGCTTTTCCTTTTTTAGGAAAAAATTATTGTGAGGGTGGTGAGACACTGGCACAGTTTCCCCAGGGAGGCTGTTGATGCCCTGTCCCTGGAAGTGCTCAAGCCAGGTTGGATGGGGCTCTGAACAACTTGGTCTAGTGGAAGGTGTCCCAGTCCTTGGCAGGGGGCTTGGAATGAGATGACTTTTAAGGTCCTTTATAACTCCATGACATGGCTGCCCAGCCCAGCCCTGGCTGCATGTTTGAGCCATTCCCACAGCTTGCTTCCCCAAAGCCTGGAGTGTGTGATTCCCTCCTGCTGGGGTGCCAGGATGCTGGCCTCAAGGGCTGTCCCTTGCCCCAAGTGTCTGGCAGTCCCACAACCCCCGCCTGGGCTTTTGTCCCAGGTGGTGCCTCTGGGGACCCCACCAGGAAGTGACACTTTCCATTTTGCATTACGCCCATCTGAGAAGTTGGGCTGGGAAGGGGTTGACGCTGCCCCTGTGGGCTGCAGAGCAGGAGACCAAGGAAGGGATGGAAGAGGGTGTCATGTATGCTGACCTGCGCTTTCCTGCCACACCAGGTAATGTCCCCCCAGCTCTCTCAGGGGGTTCTCTGCCCTCCTGCAGCCCCTTGCCTTCCCCAGAAATGTCCTCCCAGACTTGCTCCCCCCACTCCCTCTTTTTGGGTGTCCTCTCTCAAACAGCTCCTCTCCAGCCCTTTTGCCTGCTCTCGGGGTAGGGGACAGGAGGGGCTCAAGGGCAGGGAATACCCACTGCACACCCATGCCACAGCACAAATATTTCCCCTCTCTGCTCTCCCCACCAAGCAGTGTGTGCAGAGAGATAATTTCTAGGACAATCAAGCTGCTGTAAAAGGGCTCTCCCCCAATTTTCCCTGACATCCCACCTGGGATTCACAGGTATTTCCTGGCTCCAGGTTCCCCACTGCTCCTCCCAACCCCTGCCTCCCCTCCCAGAGTTAACTCCTTTTCTTAGCTCCTCAGCAGAGAGTACGTCTGCCCTGGTGCTGGGCAGCCCTCAGTCTGGGTCTCCTCTCCCTGACGCTCCTGTTGGTACAAATCATCCTGGTCAGCCTGAGTTTCCACTGTAAGTACAGCCATCCAGTGCCCAGATCTCTGCAGAGGGGGTCCTGGGCTCAGGGCTGGTACCATAGCACTTGTGTACTCACAGACTGAGCTGCAGCTTCACGGAGATGGGCCCTTCTGTGTGGGGCTGAGGGCATTGAGGGTTCTGGGGCAAGCAGGAAAATTGGTGAGGCAAGACACCACCTACGTGGCTGGTAAAGGAAGCTGGGGCGACAGCGTGGGCTTGGGGAAAGCCACTGTATCACATAGCAGTGAAAGAAAGGCGGGAGGGAGAGCGCTGATACTGAAACTGAAAGACAGAAGCACTTTCCCTGGAAGCTGTTAGGTGGAGGGCTCCCAAACACAGCAAAATCTGCAAGGACCTTGCAGGTTTGTTGTACCTAAAGCAGGGCACACCACACCCACAGCCATGGGGCTGTCCTGTGGGAGAGGACACTGGGTGCTGCTGGGGCCCAGAGGTGCTGGCACACACCTGTGCTCTTCTGCTATAGATTTAGTGCAACAACAGACGAGCAGTGCACACGGTCTCTGGAGTACAGAGGAGAGCCCCATCTATGGGAAACAGACACTGGAAGGTAAGAGATCCTGGCTGGCTCCTGGATAAGGTTTGGAGAGGGCCTTACTGCTTCTTTCAAGCAGCAGGATCTGTCCGTACTCAAGGATGATTCCCTGAGCTCTACCCCTACATATTCCTTCACCTTTACTGCCTGTTCTCCCAGCTTATGGCATGGAGAGCTGCCCCAGCACTGCTGAACAGGCTGAACTGCTGGGACCCCTTTAGAAGAGGTGACCTCAGACAGCTCAGTGTTACCTGGGCATGCCACCAGCACCAGGCTCATGGATGCCACCAGCATCCCCGTGTCAGGTGGCATCAGCTTCTGGTGCAGCTGAAACCTTAACTGAGTTCCCAGCGCTTTGGAAACTGTGTTTGTATCACCTCCCCAAACTTGCAGCTCCCTGTTCTGCTCAATGCCAGCATCTTCCTGTAACTAGACCCTGTTCCCAGGGCTCTGGGTTCGGAAGCTGGGCTCCCAAGTGAGGGCAAGTGCAGAGTGGTCTCTGTGGAGCAGACATACACAGTGGGTTGGCTGGTGCCCTTGTCCCTGTTGAAATGAGTCACATGGACGCAGTTCGAGGTGTGGTGAAGGAAAGAGAAAACTTTATTTTTTCTCTCAGTATTTATAGGTTTCTGACCACGACCAGGGATTGGATAGTCAGGTTAACACCTTCCCAACTACACTGGCCATGAGAGATGTCCATCAAAAGGCATATCTTTAATGGAATGTATAAACACCTATGTTTATAGTTACTTTCCTGGGAAAGTGGCTAAAACTTATAGAAAAACAATATCGAGGGCCTTATTCTCAGGGCAACAGTGCCCTTACTGTCCGCTGTCACTCTCCTGGTCCCTTGGGCTGGGGGCTGGTGGCAGCCCCTGCCAGCTGCCCCATCCCACCTGCTGTGTTTCTGGTGTGCAGGGCAATGCCAGTTTTGCCCACTTGGCTGGCTCTGGGATGCGGGGCAGTGCTACTACTTCTCCTCTGCCAAAAAGAGCTGGGAGCAGAGCAGAGAGGATTGCTGCTCCAGAGGGGCACAGCTGGTCACCATCCAAGCCAACTCCACTCTGGTAAGTGCACCCAGCCTGGCCTGACAACTTCCTGCTAGCATAGGGCTGTCCTGGTGACCACCTCACTGTCCCTCAGCAGTCACCCATGCAGAGCATTGTCTCAGCTTCCTGGCCCATGTGCCCAAAACCTAGCAAAGCCTCCAGGCAAGGAGCTGGCAATGCTGTGCCCATACAGCCCAGCCCCCAGGGGATGTTCCCCCAGGGGCTCATGTGGGTCCTCTCCTGTGCTAGGCTTTCCTGGTGCGCACAGCTAACATGGATGTCTTTCATGTGGGGCTGAAGAAGGATGGCTTCAGGTCTGACTGGAAGTGGCTAGATGGCACCACACCAGAAGGGTGAGGCTATCAGCATGTTCCCAACTAGGGTGCTGAGGGTCCAGCATCAGGGCTCGGGGTGGTGACAGGGACAGGCATGCAGGGATGTGATCAATATTTTAGCCACCTCTTTTCTTCCCAGGATTTCACTGGGGCATTTTAGGGAAGGGGCATTTTTATCAGGGGCCTAACCCTGGTGCCCACACTCTGCCTGGGTGAGGGGCTGCAGGGAATCCCACAAAAGCAGGGTCCCAGTTTGATTGGTGCTGAGCCCTGCTAGGATTGAGCTGGGGGTACTTTGTGAGTGATGGGGCTGGAGGCATCAGGACATGTGGCCTAACTGGGAGGAGGCTGACAGGAGACAGTGCTCCACGGGGAGGGTGAACTTTGCCTCCACAGCATCCCTGTGCAGTGTCTGGTCCCTGGCTGCAGAACTTGCTGATGGGACAGCCTAAGTTCTTCCTGCCCATCCCATCTCAGCCCACTCTCTCCCTTGCAGGATCTTCCCAACCCCGCGCTACACCAGGTCTTTCCAGGCCTGTGGCAGGGTGTCAGGCTTGGGACTTTTAGGTGGCTCCTGCACAGAAGCCCTCAGATGGATCTGCAAGCAGAGTGCAGCCTCTCTGCAGTGGCTCCAGTCCTCGCCTCCTGCCTTCCTCTGGGGGAACACCACCTACAGCTGTGTGAGGCCGTGATGGCTGTGGTGACCCCCAGCCTGTGCCACCACCCTTGTTCCCTGCCTGACCCCAGTCCATCAGCATTCTCAGGCTTTTCTGCCTCCTAGCCCAGACCTCTTTACCCTCCAAAACTCTGTACATTGCCAATAAATTATCCCAACAATTGCAGCTCGCTTTGTGGTATGGTGGGGGTAGGATAGAGGTGCATCCTCCAGCTCTCAGGCTCGGTTGCATCACTGACAAGTAGGAAATTGCATCTGCTGCTCTGTGGCCAGGAGCCAGCATTGAGCCAGCAGCAATCCAAGTATCACCATGGCCCAACAGCACCGTGAAGCAGCTCCTGTGCAGGCTGGCACAATCCCTTGAAAATTCTGGGCTTTCTGGTCGAGGTGGTTGCCTGGGGCTTTTGCCTCTTGGGGCATGCTGCTGAGAGACCCTTTGCCTCTGCGGGCCCATGGACTTGGGCTGGGCAGCAGTTTGTTTGCTGGTGCCTGCCCAGTCTGAGGAGATTCCAGCAAACACCCTCGCTTTGTTTTGAGGCTGGGTTATGCGTGAGAACCTAAAAGGCCTACTAGGGCTTGGTTTGGAGTTGTTTGATCCAGAGGCAGTTCTGGTTTCAGTATAAACAACCAGGGTTGTTCCAGCAGCCTGCAGCTCTGGCACAGACCTTGCTGGGGCTCCCTCCCAGCACATGCAAAAGACCAGGCCCCCACAGCCACTGCACCCTGTCAGCCTGAGCAGCACTGGGAGGTGGAAGGTGTTGCATGGGGAAGTGTAGCCGTGCTGTGGCCTGTACCCATGGGCTTGGGCTCATCACAGCCTGGGAACCTGAACGCAGAGTATGCTGAGCAGTAGGGAGCTCATTCACCCCCCACCCCCTAAACTGAGAGCATACACAAGAAGAAAACCCACTTTTTGCAAATAAAGCAGCTACTTCTGCTTTTCTGCCTATGAATATGTGTCTCCATGCAGCATGGTCGTTGCCACACTCTGCCACCTGACCAGAATGGAGAAGGACAGGACTGAGTTCCTGGACTACTGCTGCCCAGCCACCTGCATGGCCCAGAGTGTGGCCTGCACTGACCTGCAGTTTGCTGAGGCCCCTGCTCACTTCCCCCATGTGCCTTGCAGACCCCAATGAGGATGACATTCACTACAAGAACCTGCTGCTGGGGCTAGTGCTGACAGTGGCCAGCCTTGGTGAGAACCCAGCTGCGCTCACTGCCACAGGCATACCCCAGCAAGGGTGAGCACTGGGTGATGGGACTGTGGGGTGATGCCCATGGGCATTCATCTTGTTGCAGGTTTCCTATGGAGGAGTCTCAGATGTCTTGTTCCACAAAGCCATTTATTCACAGCACAGTAACACAGAAACAGCTCAAAGTGGTTCCTCTGAGGAGGGATGCCCAGCAAAGGAACCCCTGGGCTTTTATCCCCTCAATGTCTGCTTGTACTCAGACCTTGGTCCTCCTCCTCAGTTCTCTTCTCCTGCCCCCTCTCTGTGTCCATCCACCTTGCTTTTGTCACCCCTCTCCTTCGTTATCCAAAAGGTCAGCAATTCCTAGCTCCTGCTGTCTCTCTCAGTGTCCATGTACCTGTCTGTCATCACTCATCTTCCTGCCCTTTGCTGTCCCAGGCGCTGGCAACTCACAGCCTCTCGCCTCAGGCTCCCACCCAGGGCTCAGTCTGCACTTCCATCTGCATCTCTAACTGCACCTTGCAAGCCCAGCTACCTGGAGCAGAGGTACTCCTCAACAAGGGGACATCTGTACCAGCCTTCCAGCTCACCTCTGCTGCCTTCCACTCAGGGTGGTTTGGTGAAGGTAGGTAAGATGGTGTCATTGGTGTCCCTTTGAGGACTCTGTCAGATTTCCTGGCTGCCCCTTGCCTCTGCCACTATTTGCTGCTGGCTCATGTCTTGCCCTTTCCTATCCCTACATCACCTGTCCGGAGCTGAGCTTTGTTCTCCCACCTCGATACCAGGAAGACGTAGCACAACCCTGAGCATGCAACCATCCAGTATGGAGGTGGATTTACCAAGGGCAGGTGATGCCTGTCTGACCTGCCTGCTGCTGTGGGAACAGTGGGTTGTGGATAAGGGGAGAGCAATGGGGGACATTTATCAACCTTTGATGTCTGGCACATGGCTTTTCATGGTCTCCTCACTTGCAAAGTGGGGATATATGAGGTCAGGAGAAGAGAAGAGAAGAGAAGAGAAGAGAAGAGAAGAGAAG
>NC_031799.1:8817461-8867491 GCF_001522545.3 Parus major | reverse complement strand
GGCTGCTCCTCAAGCTTGTCCAGGTCCCTCTGGATGGCTTCCTGTCCTTCAGGTGTGTCCTCATGCCTCAGCTTGGTGTCATCTGCAAACCTGGCAAGGGTGCATATGATCCCATAGTTCACATTGTTGACAAAAATACTAAATAACATTGGTCCCAAGGTGGATCCCTGAGGGCCATTATCACTACATTATCACTAGTGTCCACATCAGGACACTGAGCCACTGACCATTATCTTCTGGATGCAGCTGTCCAACCTTACCCACTGAACAGTTCACCCTCTGAATCCATTTCTCTCAAGTTCAGAGGGGAGTTGAGTTGAAGGCCTTTACAGAAGTCCAGAGAGAAGAGGTGTAGCCCTTCCCCTGTTCACTGATGCAATCACTCAGTTTTAGGCCACTGGGTTGTTTGGGCAGGACTTGTGGTGAAGCCGTGCTGGCTGTTCCAGTGGCACAGCAGGAGCTGCCAAAACCACCGCCTTCCCAAGAGCTTTGTTTCCACAGAAAGGGGACAGCTCAGCGCACCAGACACTCACACACCCTGTTGGTATCTGATGGTTGATGAATGACACGAGAGGGGATCTTTGTGTGGTATTCCAGTGGAGTTTATTAACCTCACACTGAAGGGTACCAGGGACAAAGAACAAGGAGGGGTCCAGGGCTTTATACAACCAGGAAAGGGCGGAGCCTCAGGACTGAGGGCCGATGGGTTGAGGGCATGGGGGGCGGTACAAAGGCATGGTCAAAGGGTAACAACCAATCAGGGTCCAGGGGTGGAGAGACAGGGAACAGGAATCAATAGGGAAGACAGGAACAGAGAACATTCTGGAACTGGGAAGGAGAACAGGGATGACATAACTTTTGGGGTAGGGACAAGGAGTGATGTAACTGGGGTGATGTCACTTGGAAACTGGGGTACATAAAACAACAAGGGACTGCGTGAGAATGTTCCTAAACAGGGGTCGCATCCCAGGATATTCCACTCATGGCATCCCCCACTAACTCCTGGGATGCAACAGGCTGTCTCAAGTCCACCTTAGCAAAATGGTTGCCAACACATTCCCCTCTCTGCAGAAACACTGAGTGAGACAGGGAAGGTCAGCACTGCTTCTGAGCT
Organism: Parus major; assembly: GCF_001522545.3. NCBI lineage: Eukaryota > Metazoa > Chordata > Aves > Passeriformes > Paridae > Parus > Parus major. The sequence goes on along the minus strand of NC_031799.1, from coordinate 8,866,377 downwards.
CACCCCCACACCCAACTGGGTCCTGGACAGGGATCTCTCATCACCTTCCTTTGGCAGATAAGATCCCACCACATTTTTAGGGATCTTTCCCCCTGGGTGGAAGAGATCTTCCCTTTTCCCCACATTCCCAAGTCTCCCCAGTGCTCCTTCCTCTCTCCCACTGTCTTATCAATGCATCTCCTTTTTTCCATGACCACCTTCATTTGCAGTTCCACTGCACCCCCGTTCTTTTTCCATGGTCTCGGGATTCCCACATTCACCTCCCATTGTCTTAGGGCTCTTCATTACCCTCATTTTCCTCCCATGGTTTCAGAGTTTCCTCATTCATCTACTCTGTTCTCAAAGCTCCCCAGCACTACCCCATTTCCTATAGCATCTCAGGGCTTCCCAGCATTTTCTCATGCTGAAGGCATGACTGTCAGCACCCTTCCCAGGCAGGACTCAGCCCAAAGCCCTGGGCAGGTGATGAAGGTAGAAGAAAGGGCAGGATGAGAGCTGTCAATGCTGAGAGAAGGGACAGGCTGTTAATCCACAGGTTTCCCCAGAATGGACAGGTTGACTACATCAGTGTGTCATCCCCCAGCTCCAAAAAGATGCAAATGGCAGATCCTGCACCCCTGGCAGCCTTGGGGTAACAAAGAAGGAGGAAGCTGGGTTCTGCGATGGAGACCCGGGTCAGAGCTGCACTGGCCAGGGCACACAGGGACATGCAGTGGCACAGTACAAAGCAGTATACTATGTGTATGCATGAGTGCGGGAGAGGGGAATAAGGTCTGTTTTCCATAATCCTTGCTTTAAAATAGACACACCTTTTCCCAGCAGTTTTGCAATGCAATTGAGGCAAAATTTGCACAGGGGACAGGATCTCAGGGTGCACCCCCAGGTCCTGTTCCTGAGTCCAGTGATGGAGGGGGGTGGCAGAAGTCAGTCCTTGGCCAGAAAAGGAGGTCGGGTCTCAGATGCACTGGTCAGCTTTGGGGATTTCTCGCATATCCACGGGAATCGACGCGCACATGAGTAACTCCACATTTCCTTGTTAAGTACTGACCAGCAGTCTGAATTACGGCGTCTCCTAGGAAAGAGGGCACATCTCAGGGCAGCAGTGACAACCTCCTCACCATGGACACCACTTCCCATAGATGCCAGTGCTGCTGGGGCAGGCAAGGCACCTGGCACAGAGACCAGCCTGAGGAAATGTCACATTCCTCCTCCTGCTCTTATTCTCTGCCACTTGGATATTCGGCACTGCACCCCACAGTTTGGCTCTACCCTCACCCTCCTCCCTTGGGGCACTGCTCATGGAACCATCTGTCTTTTGCTAAATGCAAAAAGCAAGGAACAGAGCCTGTGTGAAACTAAGTCACACAGGCTTCTCATTCTGGCCTGAGAAAGCATGAGAAAGAATCCAAACAGTCCTTGGTAAAGGACAACAATCTTTGCAGGTGGTGTTCAGGGAACAGTCATGGGGTGAGGTTGACCAATGATGGTGCATGTGTTACTTTAATAACCAATATGAGTTTTACCTCTCAGACTTCTCGAAGAAGTCTATAAAAAAAGATCAAGAATAATAAACTTTGCTCTCCTGTTCAACTCACAAGAGAGTCTGCGTCATTCTTCTTAGCTGTTCCTAATCTAGAGCGACAACCATCAACTCTTTTATTGAGGGGTGTCACAGGGGCAAAACAGCACCTTTCGAGTATGGCAAAAGGGCAGGTGCTTGTGCCAAGGACTTTTGCACTTACAAGGGGTATCTGCTGTCTGCCCACACAGATCTCTTTGTTTCATAAAAAATTCTTGTTCCAATCCAGTAGTTTGCATTAGACTCATGCACGAATTGCTAGGGGAGAAGAGAATCTGTCAAACACCTTCCTCATGACCCACACTTTGCCAGGTGCCCAGGAGCCCCAGGCCTGGCTGTGCTTGTCCCCTCACACTGCCAGTTGGGAACCCAGGGCTCATGGTGCCGCCCTGGCACCTCCACAGATAACTGCTTCAGCTGGCCCCGCGGGGCTCTGCCAGCCTCCTGGGGTACCACAGCCCCCCTGCTCTGTACCGGTGCTATCAATGATGGCAAGTCGTCCTGGACCAGCAGTTGAGCAGATCTCCTTGTGCAGTCTTCCTGGCTGTCCTCCCAGGTCTTGTTTGTCACTGAGATGTAGAGACACTTGCTCCTGTAGAGTACCCAGCCCGTGGGACAGCAATCTGAGGGCAGGGACACATCTCAGGCACTCATCCTTCTATGGATGCTTGGGGAGCTCAGCCCGGCTGAGTTCAGCCCCCGCACCTCACAGCAGCAACATCACCTGTGCCCCAACCTTCTCAGGCTCTACCTGTGTTCACGCAGGAGCGCAGGCTGCTCACAGTACTCTCGCTGATGTTGAGCCTCCCCTGCACCTCCTGCATCTCCTTCTGCAACACAACCAGCTTCTGCTGGGTATGCCCCAGCTCAACATTCCTGCTTTCCAGCTCCATCTCGGTGATGTTGTACTCATGCCACACTCGCTGCAGCTCTTCTCTGGCCCATGCTAGCTCCACTTGTGTCTGCTCCAGGCTCTGCTCCCGTGCCCTCAGCTCCTGTGACAGGCGGCCCTGCTCGGCCATGTGCTCACGCGAGGTGTCCTGCAGGCTGCGGGAAACCTGCCAGTCTGGGGACAGGGCAGGTGAGCTGGACGTGGGCATGGGGCCCTGCTGGGGCATGGCTCTTGCAAGGGAGGGTAGGATAAGAATATCTGGCTGTGTGTGGAGATTGTCCTGGAGGTTCAAGTGGGAAGGGAATGGAAGCCCCAAGGGTGGCAAATGGAGGGGAGACATTGGAAGGCAGTGGGAGACAGTGGGAAGACAAGGTGAAGGCTGTGGAAGACAATGGGAGGCAATGGGAGACAGTGGGAAGAAAATGGGAAGGAAATGGGAGGCAGTGGGAATAAAATGGGGAGGCAATGCAAGGCAGCGAGATGAAGTGGAAGGACAGTGGGAAGTCAGTGGCAGGGAATGGGAGGCAATCAGAGGGATTAGGAGGCAATGGGAGAGAATAGAAGGCAATGGGAGAAAATGGGAGGCAATGTTTGGCAATGGGAGGCAGTGGGAAGACAATGGGAGGAAATGGGAGGCAGTGACAGGGAGTGGGAGGCAGTGGGAGGCAATGGAAGGCAATGGAAGGTGGTGGAAAAGGCAAGGGAAAAAACAAGTGGTAGGCAGTGGTAGGCAGTGGGAAAAGCAGTGGGAAAGGCAGTGGGAGGCAACTCGTGGTGGCCCATGCAAGAACCCCGGACCCCAGCCCCAGGCACCCCTCCTCCCTGACCGCCCCCGCAGCCCAGCCCGACGCCCGCTCCCGGTGCCCCCACCCCGCGGCGGTCACCGACTCACAGCCAGCCCCCAGGGCCACGACGGCCACCAGCAGCAGCAGCAGCAGGAGCAGGCTGGCTGCCAGCAGCGCTGTGGGGACGCGCCATGGCCGGATCCAGCGCCCTGCAAGAGAGGAGCGCCCGCAGGCATCAGCCCGTGGTCCCCGGTCCGCGCCCTGCCCGGGGCTGCCGCCGGGTTCCCACCTGGGCTGGGCTCTGCTGCCAGCGGGCCCAGCGGCACGTTCTCGTAGGGACTGTCATCCTCATCGGCGACGATGGATGGGCCCGCGGCAAACTTCAGGTCGGCATAGACCACGCTCTGGGCCATGTCCCGGGCGGCCCCGATGGCCCTGCGGGCGCTGCTCCGCTTCAAAGGGAAAATGCAGCTGGTTTCTGCAGAAGCAGAAGTGTGCTGAGGTGCAGCGGAGGGGGAAGTACGGCCACGGCACCGCCGCCCTGTCATTGGCCGGGCACCACCATCTCGCTCCCCTCCACACCCCGAAACTGCTCAGTGTCCCCTGGGATGGCACTGGGGCGGAGCTGGAGAGCTGTAGGGCTCAGCTTACAGAGAATTAATCAAATTCCCTAGGGCAGGGGAGAGCAGATCTGGATTCCAGCTGGGACCAGGTAGCTCTGCTGCTGACTCCATCCCGGATGGAGGGTTTCCTCTTCTTGGTACTCCAGGATCTGAGTGAGCATCGCTGCCCTAATGCCTAGAAGGGCCACACCACAGCATGAGCTTTCACTTCTCTCATCATGGCCACATCTCTCCACTCTGCCTGCAAGTACACTATGGAAAACCACATCCCAGACACAGAAGGGTTGTAACAATTGGCCCCATTGCTCTCCCCTTGCCCCCAGGCTAGTGCTTCCAAGCAGTAGGCAGTACATTGGGCAGTCACCCAATAAATCCCATTAGCTTTTCCCCTGCATGTCTTCCCTGGTTCTGAGCCCCTGCATGCCCAGGTGAACATGCTCCATTTTCTCCCAGGAGGTTGAGTAGAGGCTGCCCAACCTTTAGCTTTATAAACCTCCTTCCTGTCCCCTTTGAAGCTGGCTTTAATTTTTGTCTTTCTCCACTGATGAAGAGCTTCCCTTGCTCTTGCAGAGCTGATGACAGTGGCTCTGTAGCACTATGCTCTACTGTGCACCTCTGTGCACCTCCACAGGGACTGCCAGGGACTGGCTGTGTTCAGATGTGCCCATCTGGCCATCTGGAATACAGTGGGAGGCAGTAGCAAGGCAGTGAAACAGAGTGGGAGGCAGTAACAGGCAATGGGAAGCAGTGTGAGGGTTTGGGGGCATCCCTTCTGAAACCTGCCTTTCTCTGGATGCAGTTCAGTAGAGACCTCTGGGATGCTGGGAGCCTGGAGGGACCAAGAAGAAGGTGTTGTGAATGCTGGGATTATGGTTTTGGGAAGGCAAAGAGGATGTCACTGACTTTTGTAGCCCTCTGTGGCTGTTTTGGAACAGTGCCAAAGCTGGGGTCTTCTTTGGAGGGGGCCAGGGAGGGCATGATGGGGAAAATCCCATTCTCAGAGGCTGGGAGGAGAAATCTCTATCTGTGAAGACCTCCAGCTCTCCACCTCTGCCTTGTCCACACAGCAGTTTGCTCCTGTATGTGGGATTGCCCTGCTCTGCGCTAGCTGTCCTGTAGCACACAGATTTGTGTCTATCCTTTGCTCTGCCACTGCTGTGACATCTGGCTGTGCTGCCCTCACCGTGCCCTGTGCCTAAGGGGACCATGAGCACTTTTAGGGCGTGGGAGGGGACGGGCCGGTGTTTCTGTGACCAATGAAAGGGTGCTGGTCCCCACAGCCATGCCTCACTAGTCCCATCTGCTACAGTGCAGAGCAAAATTCTGCTTCGGCAGATGCTGGCTGCACTTCTCCTTTGCACCTCCGAGAGACGGTGCAATCACCGGGAACAGGGACATCTCAGAAAGGCATCCCAAGGGCAGAGTGGGAGCCAGCAAGGCTCAGGGCTTGCCCAGCATTCACCCACATGGCACAGCTTTATGCTGACCTGAGGTTTGCCAAAGTGATGGGGGGCCGGAGCATGGCCAACCAGGCGCTGGAGGCAGGTGAGAGCCCACTGTCCCCGTCACGCTGTCCCTGCTGTACTCAGCCCCATGGCCTCAGCTGCTCTCCCCTGCCTTCCTCCAACAGCCTTCGGCATGAACGAGGCAGAGAGCCCCTATGAGAACACTCAGCCAGCACTGGCAGGGCAGGATGGGGATGGAGCAGAGCCCAGCCCAGGTGAGTATCCAGCTGGATTCCAGCGGACCCAGGATGGTTGTGGTGTTGGTTGTGGGTGGTGTTTTGGGGTCCTCCCATTCCCATCACCCAGACCATGCCACCTGTGCTGTCATGCCACCATTCTCCTGCCTCTACCCAGGAAGGAGGTCTGTGGTGGAGGCTGTCAGGGGTTTTCCAGCTCTTCAGGTAAAGTCTCTTGTCTGTTGTATCATGCAGGGCGCTGGTCCCGTCGGTGGTGCATCCCTGTGGGTCTGCTGGCAACTTGCCTGCTGCTAGTGGCCACTGTGGCTCTGGGGGTTTGCTGTGAGTTGGGGGACTGTGAACATCTGGGGCAGGGGGTGGTTGGGTCAGGGAGGCATCTGGCTGGGGTGGGTGCTGTGGGTGAATAGAGGCATGCTCATGCACACTCACTGCTGAGTCCCTCTGCCCGGTCTGCCACAAGCTAGCGTGTATCCCTCGCACATCCCTCACACCTCCTTTGCCTCCTGTCATCCATCTTCCTTACCTTACTCTTATTTCTGCTCCTTTTCCTTCCCATCTTGGCATTGCCCTACCTCATATTGCTGCACCCTCCCTGCCCTTACCCTGCTGTGTCTGCTCCTACACCCCATCCTGCCTTGCCCTGCTCTCCCCTGCCCAACCCTAAACCATACACTTCCCAACTGTGTCCTTCCCTCCCATCCTTTCCCATGCATCATGGATAATTCCCTGCCTTGCCATGCCCATCCCACCTGCCTTAAGCAGGATCAGTGCCACAAGTGAACTGTCCCATGCCCATGTCCAGCTCACCCACTCTGTTCCCAGACTGGCAGGTCACCCGCAGCCTGCAGGACACGTCCCGCAAGCACGCGTCTGAGCAGGGCCACCTGTCACAGGAGCTGAGGGCACGGGAGCAGAGCCTGGAGCAGACACAACTGGAACTGGCATGGGCCAGAGCGGAGCTGCAGCAAGCGTGGCGCGAGGGCAACATCAGCCAGCTGGAGCTGGACAGACTGAACATGGAACTGCGTCGTGTCACGGGGGTCCTGGGCAAGACAGAGAGGGAGGTGCAGGAGGTGCAGGGGAGGCTCAACAGCAGCGAGAACACCGTGGCCCTCCTGCGCTCCTGCACAGCCATAGGTACGGTGATGATGGAGCAGGGAGGGGGTGCTCCAGGTGACTGGCACCCCTCAGCAGGTAAAAAAGGGCAAGCACTGGCTTTTTTGACCACATGGTGTGGACAGGGTGGTCCAAAGTCTGAAGCTATGCCTGAAGCAGATGCTGAGCCTGTGATGTCTTTTGGAAAGGTGTGGGGGTGTTCCTTGTCACCCCCCAGGGCATCTGTGGTTGAGCAAGCCCCTGAGCTGTGCCCCTGCCCACAGATTGCTGCCCTTCGGGCTGGCTGCTCTACAGGGGCAAGTGCCTCTTCATCTCCTCGGAGAAGAAGACATGGGAAGACAGCAGAGATGAGTGTGAGAAGACATATTCTCAGCTCCTGGTCACCAAATCCTGGAGTCGTTGGACTGTGCCGGTAGGGTGCTGGGGGAGCGGAGGGCAGGAGATGGTGTGTCCAGCCACAGGGTCTCCAGATGGGAGACCTCCCAAAACATTGGAGGGTGCAAGGCTGTGCTAGAGCACATGGCTGGTGGTTGACATGGGATAGAAAGGCTCTGGCACCCCTGGGTGTTTCCCAAGCTGGAGCAGGGCGCCAGGGCTGCTCAGCTGTCCTTGCATCCCCCAGGGCTCCTTGGGGAGATGACCACCCTGCTGTGAAGTACGTAGTACTGCAGTACATAGTGCCACGGAATAGAACATGGAAAAACACTTCTTTTGTCTTCTCCAGACCTTCCTGAAGAATGCAGATGTCCCATACTGGATTGGATTGCAGAAGGGCAGTTTTCCCTGGTATGACTATGGCTGGCTGGAGGAAGAGGACCCAGAGAATGAGGGGGCCTCGGAGGCCTGGTTCTGGGTGGATGGCTCCCTTTATGAAAGGTACGTGGCAGCACAGCCTCTTGCCAAAACTCCCCTCCTCTGGCATGGCTGTAGGAAGCATTTTAAATCCCATCTGTACCCAGTTCCAGCCACAGGGCCTGGGAAACAAGAAGCAACAGAGCAGCAGGGACTGAGGGAAGGTGGGCGCAGTGGTGTGATGAGAGGACACGCAAATGAAAAGCCAGAACTCAGGGGGGTGGGTAGAATGCAGGGCATGTGAAGCAGGAGGCAGCAAGAGTAGACAGAAGAAGCCCCAAATTTTATCTGGGGCCTAGGCAAGGTGTTTGAGCACCACCTCTATTCCCCACATGCCTTCTTGATTCCAAAGGGAGATCAAGCTTTCCTGTCTGTGGAGACTCTGGGCTCCTCCCTGCCATGTGCATCACCTCCTCAGCTCGCTGCCTCTTCCTCTTGCAGTGTCTGAGAGCACTGGGGAGAAACAAACCTGTCTGGCCAGGTTCTGGGTACTTGGCCCTCCATCCTCAGCCCTGCACCCAAAGCAGACCCAGGGCTCAGGACAGCTCCTCTGCTCATCCATGTGCTTTCAGGGGGCACCTGGCTCTCCCTGCTGTAGGCATGGAACAACCCCCAGCAGCGAGGCTGAGAGGGGAGAAGCTAAAGGGGTGTCACAAGCGCTGCAAACCTTTTACAGTGTTTCTCAGCTTGCCCGGGGGAATGCAGGGATGCATCAGCTGAGCCTTCAGCCTGTTGAATCTGTAGGAGAGGACTGGGGGATCCCCCTTTGACAGCAGCATCCAACCCCTCCTCTGCCAGTGTACAAAAGGCCTCAGCTGCCTCAGCAGGGTTTGTAGAAAGAACGTGTCAGTGCCTGATGTGTTGCTTCCCCATTCAGGCCGTGGCAGTCAAAGTCGAATGGAACCTGTGCCATAATAAGCCGTGGGAGCATCAAACCCGCCCAGTGCACTGGTCCCAGTGACCTGCACCTCTGGATCTGTGAGAAGGCAGCAGGGCCAAGCCTCCCTTTCAGATGATGGCTGCTGGCCCCAGCACTGCTGTGGTGAGTCCTGCTGAGCCAGGGACACACAGGCCCTGTAGGGTGTGCCTGGAGGAAAGCAGGGAGCTTGCAGCTGTGCCTGGGGCATGCTGACCCCCTTCCTTGGAAACAGAGAGGAATGCAGTCACCTCCCTGTGCTGGATGGAGCCTGCCTCCATCCATTCGCTGCCGTGGGTGTTCTGGGTCTGAGGCAGCTCAAGAGCTGAAGCTGTGGCTCAGCAGAGCAGCAAGATGGGGGAAAACCCTTGGCGAGGTGCTTTCCCAGCCCTGTTGTATGTGGTGGAGCCTGGGGAGAATCTCACCCTCACCTTCACCTTCTCCCCCACCCTCCTCTGCTTTCCCTTGCAGCACCTGCACCCTGCACCGCCTCTGCTCCAGCCTGGCTGTGTCCCTGCCCAGGATGTCCCACCCATTCCAGCCAACTTCCCTCTCACAGCCTGCTGCCCCTGGGCCACCAGGTCCTTCCCACCGATGCCCAGTGGCCCTCTCCCTCCAGCTGATGTGCTCTGTCCAAGTGGTGGAGTCTCCACAGCCGATGTGTTCCTGCATGGGACACTTTGGGTTTTCCTGAGCACAACGGTGGGTGGGCAATGGGGAGCTCAGAACTGGCGGCAGAATGGATCAAGCACTGATCCTCAGTGGAGCCAGGCCATGTCCCCAGCATGGAGAGAGCTTCGGTGCTGGCATGCCAGGAGCGGGAGCTGGGCACAGCACAGCCCCACCTCCACACAGTCCCCTCCCCACAGCAGGAATTTTTTGCCTGACCCCATCGCAGGAGCAGCTTGGCTATGGCTTTCAGACAACCCAGCACTCAACGGCCTCGGCACAGCCTCAGCACCTAAGGAGGGAAGCTGAGCTTGAACTGGCCGGCGCCTGTGCTGACGTTTGGGGATTTTTTTTTGGCGCTAATTAACAAGTAGAGCAATGACCTTTAGGGTCCCATGGTGTGATTGTGCCTTTCAAAAGCAAAAGCTAACTCAGGCACTTGTAGCAGGCTGATGCTTTGCGAGACAACTCTTCAGGGCTTTAAATAGCTGCTACACACGTGCACATGTGAAGATTAAGCAAAGCAGCCCTGATGTAACACTGCGGCCAGGTGAGAGCAGAGGAAGTCATGTTCAACCAGGCGAAAATGCTCTCGGTTTATGATGAAGTTGTGTGTGCCATATATAGTTGATGAACTGCTATTGTGAGTGAGCTTGCATGAAGAGCAAAAGGGTGTTAAAGGCAGGTTTTTTGGAGTGGGCATGTTTCGCTTGCCTGTCTTGTCTGCTGGCTAAACCCACTTTACAGCAATAAAGCGATCTAGTTAATTTGCTCTTTGTTTTCCTGTATACCACAGCAAACACCCACTCAAGGGCATGAACCCAAAGAACCTAAATAACGAAAGGGAATTTGTCTAAAGCCATCTCCATCAAGATGGGCGCTTTAGTTTGAGTTGAGATCTTGGGCTGAGCCAGGCTGGTTTGCTTCTAGAGGAGATCCCCAGAATGCCCAGGCAAGACCATGGAACCCTCTGGGCCCCCACCTGGTGTGCATCCAAGAGACAGAACCAGCAGTCTGAGTTGCTGGGACATTCAGTTTTTAATGAACACTTTAAATAAGCTGGGTATATATTACTAGCAATTATTATTAATAATAAAAAACACAGAGTTCTGCATTCACCAGTGCATTGTGCAGGAGGGAGGAAAGCCGGCTCCCACCCTTGCCGGGGGCCAGGCAGCCTAGCTGTGCTGCCCACTGGCCCCATCCCCATGATGCCAGGATGGCATCCTGGCCCCTCTGCCAGCATCCTGCTCCCAAACCTGTGTGCCAGAGGCGCAAGAGGCGCTGTGCCATCTCAGCACCCAACCCTCAGCATCGATCAGGCAGGGACAACCCCAGTGCTGGCAATCCTCCCCGTGCACTGCCCATGGGCATTGCCCCTCTAAGGTCCCCTGCCCTCTTCTCCCCATGTCAGGGACTGGCTGTGCTCCCCACACTTGTGGACAAACATGGGTTCACCCACCAGCCCCCCAGGATCCCCAGAAATACACATACACACGCTGACCTCTCTACCCCAGCCCAGTCCCTCTCACCCACCTGGGTGCAGGGAATTCCCAGTTCTCCCAAGGTAGCAGGCTTATGGTATGCCCCTCTGCGAGAGCCTGCAAAGGGGTGAGCCCCTGGGGAAAGGGAGTCCTGGATCCAGGGCTTGAGCCCCCTGGCCCCTGCGGGGGACCAGCCCTGCCGCTTGGGGCAGTGCTCAGGGCAGCGGTGTTATTGCACTTTGGTCCCCAGCAGAGACCCAGCCCACCTCCAGGGTTCCCTGCAGATCCCCAAGGCTTGATCTTGGTGGGGTGGGTGCCCGAGTGCCTGGGCAGCGCCGCGGCAGCCACAGCACTTGGCACCATGGCCACTGGTGGCTACCGTGTGCCGAGTGATGAGACCATGGGGATATGCCAGGCTCCTGCACTGCCCAGTGCTGTGGCTGCAGAGGGGTGCAAGGGGCAGCTGGATTCAGCCCCACTCCCCAGGGTCCCCATCACTAGGACTGTGCCTCTGGCAGCTTCAGGCTGGGCTCAGCCAGCACTGGCCCTGGAGCCTTCTGGTGTTGGCCCCGATCATGGCAGATGAGGCTTTTGGCCTCGCAGTTGAGGTTCTGGTAGCGGGGCGGGCTGGGCGCTGGCCGGTGGCAGATGGAGGCAAAGCTGAAGCTGAAGGGACTCAGGCAGCAGCCGGGGCAGGGCAGCACTTCGTCCTGCTCCAGCATGGCCCCAGAGCTGTGCCCAGGCAGCATGGCCGAGCGCTCCGTCCGCTCCAGCGCTGCTGCACAGGAGATACTGAGCTCAGAGAAGCCGTGCTCCAGCCCACTGCCCCAGGCCAGAGGTTTGCTGACCATCACGTGGTTGTTGTTGATGAGGAGCCTGTTGGGGGCTCGCACGTCCGGCTGCCAGGGCCGCGTGCCCGAGGATGCAGTGCGGATGAAGTTGCTGTTGAGGGGGAGCGAGGTGGGCTTCGGTGGCTCAGAGCTGTCTGGGCCACAGTCCATCTGCTCCTCTGCCCTGCAGCTGGGGGTGGAGGCTCCTCCCCATGCTGGGGGAGGAAGGAGGGTGGGGGGCTGGGGGTCATCAGGGGGCTGAGAGGACCCCACGCCCAGCTCCAGGCCCCCCCGGTGGGGCAGCTCGGGAGAGGAGGGCAGAGAGTGGCACTTGCGGGGGCTGGTGGTGGGTGCTGAGAAGTCACACTGCACCTCCATGGCGGGCTCAGGCGTCACAGGGTTGCCGAGCTCCAGCGGGGCGGGGGGTGGCAGGTCGAAGGTGAGCGAGATGACTGACTTGCTCGGTGTATCAAAGAGCTTTATCTTCCCCCCCTTCAGGTCCTCACGCTGGGAGAAGGGGTTGACACGAAGGGATGTCTCCTTGGACCTGGCCCCGCTGTAAGGCTCCAGCGGCCACAGCAAGGCAGGTGACTTGGGAGGGAACATGTCAGACTGGCTGCGGGACAGGCGCTGGTCCGGCTGCAGGTGCTGTGTCCCCAGCTCACGTAGGGGCGACTGCTCGTTGTGGCTGGCTGACCTCCTGGCCACCCCTGGGCATGGGCACAGGGGAATGTCACCAGCAGCCAGCAGCTGCCTGTGTAGGGTGCTACAGGGTGTGGGGCACCCAACAACTTAGGGGCGCACCCCAAGGGAGGAACAGGGACCAGCTCTACCCTGCAGACCTCACACACCCGTCTCCTTCCCCTACAGCTGATGAGGTAGGATGGGAAACCCCACACTCCCCCATCTTTACACCCTGCTAGGGCCTGTCCCCAAGGTGCCCACATACCAGTGAGTGTGGCTGTGGTTCCAGATGCAGGCAGGCTCTCCCCGATGCCAAACAGCGTGGCCCTGGCACCCTCGGTGCCCAGCTGGTGCTGCAGGATGCTCTCCAGGCACTGCGTGATTTCCAGGAATGAGGGGCGGGAGGTGGGCTCCATCTGTGGGCAGGAGGGATTCCCCATCAGGTTTGTGCCTCCTCAAACACCCCAGGGAGCCCTGCAGAGCAAAGGCAGCTCCCTGCTCTCCCTGTGAGCAGGCAAGGCAGCCTGTCCTGCCCGCCTGTCCTGCCAGGAAGGGCAGTCAGCGGAGGTGGGGGTCTCACACTGCAGCAGTGAAAAGCCAGCTGGAGGAAGGCCGCTGGGCAGTCAATTCCCACCATGGTGCGGAAAGTGGTGATGTCCAGACCAAAATCCTGCACCAGGGAAAGGATGAAGAGTAAAGTTGGGTCTTGTGGGGCACCACAAGGCCCAGGGGACCCAACACAGCCTGGCCCTCTCCCCACTGTGCTGTCACACCCCAGCTGGGACACAGCACAGGATGTCACCCCAAATTGGGCTAAGGTTGTGGGATGCTAGGACACATGTATCGCTTCTGCTCTCTCCCTGAACCCAACTGCCCTCATCTCTTTTTCAGGCTCATTCTGGATTCTGAGGTTACCGGCAGACTATCCCTCCCTGGGCAGCAAGCTGGACTCAGCATCTTGGTCCTGAGATTTGGGACCAATCCTGCATATGGGTCTCTGCCCAACACAGAATGGCCCCCCTTGTTTGATGAAGTGGTCCCAGCCCCAGTGCTGCTACCCAGAACTCCCCCTATTCCCATCCCAGAGAGTCACCTCAGTGCGGGGCAGGTAGTCGGGGTCAGCTGGGACACGAGCGATGGTCTCGCACAGGATGATGCCATATGCAAACACATCGGCCTGCAGAGAGTGGGGAGTCAGGGGGACGCCCTGCAGCCCTGAGGTGATGTGCCCACCATTCTGCAAGGCCACAGCCCTTCTCCTCCCTGCAGAGCCACACTGGGGCTCTGGCACCTTGTCACCAGTGTGATGACCGATGCCTTCCCTCGAGGTGCACTCCAGGATTGCAAACTCTGCAAACCACTGGCAGTACAAGCCTGAGTAAAGCCCACACAGGGCAGCCTCACCTTCTCATTGTAGATCTCCCCACGCAGCACTTCGGGTGCCATCCAGTACGGGGAGCCCACCACGGCCAGTGGCTCCTTCTCACTGCCCTCACTGGCATGAGGAGACATGGTGGAATATCAGAGGCTGCCCAGTCCCCCAAATGTCCAACCTCCCATCCTCCTGCTGTGGCAGCCCAGATCACCAGCTCCATTTCCCTTCCTGGGCTAACCCTCCTTCATGCACCCTACAAACTCATCTCTCCCCAGTCACACCACCCCATTCTTCATCCCCTGCTAGCCATTCCCAAACTGCTCCTGGAGTCCACCCTGCCAGGGACTACCTCACCACCCCCATTCCTACCCTTTTAGCTGCATCCCCAATGCCCATCCCTCTCCAGCTTCTGGTCTGAGTGGGCTCCAGGGATGGGGTGGACAGGTGGATGCCACCCACGTACCTGTAGGTGGGGATCTTTTCCGCCAAGCCGAAGTCGCCCACTACAGCAGTGTAGCCGCTGGCTTCGCAGCGTACCAGGCAGTTCTGTAGGCACAGGAGGTCCTGTCACACCATCTGCACCAGCCCTGCCTCCCTGGCCACTCCCAGCTTCAGGATGCCCCAGCGCAGCACAGCCTCCTGCTCCCCAGCCTGCCACGCCTGGGGCAGCAAGGCAGCGGGTACGGGACAGCGAGGGCAGTGCGGTGCCTGGAACATCTCGTACCTTGGAGGTGAGGTCGCGGTGGAAAATGCCCTTGGAGTGCAGGTAGTGTAGGCCACGGGCGATGTCGAGGGCCAGCTTGACACGCATGGACCAGGAGAGGGGCACAGGGCTGTCCAGCAGCTGCTCCAGGTTCCCACCATTGATGTACTGATGGGAAGAGCCGGACGATCGCATCACAGCATCCCTCCCCCACATAACACTGGATACCCATCTCTCATCCTAATGCATATTCCAACCACGCCACAGCCTCCCAGAAGGCTTTGCCCGCACGTGTCACAAGCCAAGAACGTGTCCCCATAGGTTTCACTGTCCCTTCCCCAGGCTTGCAGGAGCCCTGAGACTCACGGCTGTTGCCACACTCTTACCTCCGTCAGTGCATGCAGCTGTCCCTGGTGCACACACACACCCATGAACCTGTGAGATAGAGGGGACCTGAGGGTGGCTGTGGCAGAGACCAGCCCCAAGAGCTTATCCAGCATCAGCAGTACTCCAAACCCCCAGTCTAGGGAAAGGGGGGGCAATGGGGCTGGCAGTGGGGAAGCAGGTCCTACCTGAGGATGTTGGGGTGCGAGAGGCGGTTCATCAGCTGCACCTCCCGTAGCATGTTGCCCCGGTTGCTGGTCAGCTTGTTCATCTTCAGCACCATGATCTGCCCCGACTGGCGGTGCCGCACCTGGAGGGGGATGCAGGGAAAGCTGAGCCCCACGCACCTCTGCAGCCCCCATGGACACCAGGCTTCACCCAGCTCCCACCCCAGCTCCAGAGAGGGGGGCTAAGCATCTCATGGCACCCCAGGGAGCACTAGGGCTAGGGGGGCACCTTCCCCACATCTCAAGCAGTTCCAGGACCGATGACACACAGCCCCATCCTTCCTGGGGCACCCTGCTTGTTATGCTCTCTCCACCATGCTACACTGCCCTGAACTCCTGAGAGGTAACAACAGCTCCCATAAGCTGTGAGCCCAGCTCTTTTTTGGGTCAGCACCGCCCAGCCAGACCCTACCAGCATGGGGTGGAGAAAAGAGGGGGAACACTGCCCCTCAGAACCAGCTCTAGGTGTGGCCAACTGCTGTAGTGCTTGACCCTAGTCTGGCAGGGCATGGAGCCTGGGTGAGCTGTATATTTAGCCAGCCCCAGCCCGACACCGTCATGCGATCTGGGGGCCTGGTCGCCTGCCAAGAACAGCAGCTGGAGCATGGCCAAGCACGGACACCCCATCCATCTGCAGCTCCCTGGCATGTGCAGGGCAAGGGAAGAGCACGGGATGCCCTGACCTAGCACTGTTATGGGGGGGCCCAAACCAGTGCTGAGGGTCCCCTCCTGAGCAGATGGTGTGGGTGGGGTGCCACCCACACCTCGGAGCAGCAGCTGCCCAGGGGGACAACCCAGTGGATCCCGGCTGCCCCCCAGCACACACGGAGCGGCGCATGGAGGCGCAGGCATTCCTCAGCGCTGCCGTCAGCTCCCTGCTCTTCTCCTTTTTAGTCGATGCTGGTTGAGGCTCCTGAGCCAGTGCCAGCCCCTGGCCAGCCCCACAAAACCCCTACAACACCCCTCACCTCAGGGATTGCCTTCCCAGGCAAAACACAGGGTGTTGGCTGGAGGCAGGATCCCCAGCACACCCATCCCGCTCACAGCTTGGCCCTTGTCCCCACAACAGAGGGAGGCTGGCATGCTGAGCCCTCCAGGGTTCTCCTCTCACCCCATGGCTGGCATTGCTCCTGGGGTGCATGCCACGATGGTGGGGATCTATCCAGCAGAAAATACCCTGGGCATGGGGCAGCAGCAAGCACATCCCTTCAAAAGGGCCTGTGGAAAATAAGTGCTCTGTGAAGATCCTTCTACATGTCTGTGTGCACTGATGCCAAACCAGTCCCAGTCAGAGTGGAAATGAGAGGGGATAACTGTGCTGTGCCACCATCAGCTCATTGAGCTCATGGAGAGGCTCTGAATAATTCAGCAGACACCTGCCTGTGGGTACCCTGCTCCAGTTACACCTGTGTCACCTCCAGCCAGCCCCAGACAGCCAGTTGGCACTCCTGACCCACCGACAGGGCCCACGTGACAGCACAGCTCAGAATGGCCCCTGGACAAGTGGAAAGGGGACACCCCAAACACCTGCCACCACAGGCCCCTATCCTGGCACCCCACCACGCTGCAGACAGAAGGGAGGGCGGATTTCCCCATGCCTCCTCCTTGCTGAGCACTGGATATAGTGAGCTCCTGGGCTCAGGGAGAGCCTGTCCCAGGGTGACACTGCAGTGTCTGCTGTGGGGAGCACTCAGAATGCTCCATCTAATGGTGCTCCAAATCCTCCCTGTGCTCACTACCCTGCTCACCACACCACTGCCCAGCAGCACCTGGAACTACTGCCATCCTGATGCCCTGGGACTCCCTGGTCACACCTGGACCAAGGGGCAACCCCACCCCACTTCAACCATTGCTGTTGTCCCTCCACCCCATCCCTGTCAGTGGGGCAGCAGACGCCAGCACCAGAAACAGAAACGGGGCTTTCATCCAGGCTTCAGTGCAGGCTTTAAGAAGAGGGCTTAAAAGTGATTGAAGCAGGGTGGGCACAGTCTCCCTTGGTCCTGCCAGCTCCCCACAGAGCTAGGGGTTGAGGAACGCAGAGCCCGGACAAGGCCAGCAGGATCCACAGCGTTGTCAAGCCTCTGGCACTGTGTGCTGCCCAGCAAAACCCATCACTCCTGACCTGGCTCTCCTGGTGGCAGTGCTTCCTTCCCTTCCCACGCCATGTGGGGCTGGCAGGACTGGCTGGGTCAGTTTGGCTGGCACCAGCAGCTGGCAGACGGCAGGACCCAGCTCAGTGGTGCAGGCAGGCTCATCCCGCTGGGATGGCTGGAGGCGGCAAGGCTCCGGCGCCACGCGCCCACGTCAGGAATGCTGCGAGGCACGCACAATGCTGGCACTCGTGGCCATGTGCCGTAGGACTGGCCAGCTCCCTGCCAGCAGCAGTGGCCTTACATCAGGGAGCAGCATCTGGTGGGCACCAGCTCAGCCCCACATAGTTGGGAGGTGCCCGTAGCTTAATTCCTCATTAAAAAGCCACCTGCCATTGGAACAGGCTGACTGAGGTCTGAGCGCAGTCACATGATGTTGGACACCTTAAGATTGGAGGAGAGGCAGCCTGGGGGAGGGAAGGTCTGGTGAAAGCTGCTTCTCCAGGAATTATCCCAGCTCCTGGCCAGTACAGCCCTGCCCTAATATCTTTTTCAGTGACTCCATTCCCATGAGGCATGATGTCCTTGAGGCTGTCGGCTGCCCAATGTCCTGAGCTCACTTGCAAGGCCCTGTTCTGCTATCTCTCCTGCAAGTTCTCTGGCTCAAGGCCAGCCCATACCTGGGACAGCAGGGAAGGAATTATGCTCCCTTTCCATGGCTCCCACAGGCACTGGCCAGTATAGCCACTCTGACCCTAGCACCAGCCCAGCGCCCTGGCCACCCTCTGACACACACACGGGGCAAAGGGCACCAGCCATAACTGCAGGGGGACTGAAGCCCCCTAGTAAGGGGTTTACTACCTCACTGACACCCAGGGAAGGCAGCAGGCAGCACAACCTCCTCGGGCAGGAAGGTGTCCCCTCTCGACTCTCTCATGCACTCTGGCATGGTGCCCAGGAATCCCAGCGCATTCCCTGGAGCTGAGCTCAGCCAGGCAGCCGTGTGGGGCTGCAGGGGGAGGGCAAGCCACTTGTCCCCCACCCAGGAAAGAGGCAAGCCCTTGCCCCTCGCCAATGCTCCCTGGCATCCCACAAGGCTGGTCCATTGGGCACTTCATGGGGTACCGTGGCTGAGCCAGGGGGCCGTGGCATGTTGGTCCCCATCCCATCTGCTGCCAGCACACAGGGCTGGGGGATGGGACAGGCTGGCGGCAGCCCCAGCCTGGGCACAAGGGATCTGAGCTCTTTTAACAGCGGAAATTAGAGTCTTATTTAAAGAGCATGCTAATCAGAGCAAGCAGACGGCCAGCTCCCTCCCCACAGCTGCACTCCTGTCTAGCCATGGGGCAAAGCTCCCTGACATCTCCCCACCCGGGGCTCTCAGCAGCCAGCCCCCCTGCACCCTGCACAGGGGACAGACTGCCACATAGCCCCACTCTCCGCATGTTCCCTTGCCCCCTGCCCCACACAGGTAAGGCACAGTCACAGTGGGACGCCATCCTGCACCCATCACCCCTGTGGGAATACAGGAGGGGGGCAAGGGAGCTAGCAATGCCACTGGTAACCCCACAGCCACCCACAACAGCTGCATCTGAGCTCACAGAAATCCCAGTAACACAACTGGGTGGGACTGGAAAATGTGCTCATCAAATGGAAAAGGCAGAATCAGTCAAGACAGACTTTCTCTGAGGAAGAGACAAAGCACCTGCTCCTGGAGAGTGTTTGAGCATCGGCAACCCCCACCTCCTGCTTTCCCAGGAGCGGCACTGTGGGCACACCAGGAGCCGGGGCAGTGCCAGTGTTGCACTGTGGTGGCAGATCACTGCCTGCCCGACTGGCAAGCCTGGAGCATGCCCTGTGATAGAGCAGGAGAGGGGCTGGCAGGTCTCCAGCTGGTCCACACAGCACGTTTACTGTGCCCAGGACTCCCAAGTGGCAACTGCAGTGCCAGGGCTGCTCCCAGCCTTGCCATGGCTGGCTGACCTTGGCTAATTCGCTTCCTCCCTGCTTGCCTTAGTTTCCCCATCAGTGCCATGATGCCTCATTCTGCTCTGTAAAACAAGGCAAGGTCCCTGATGAAGGGCAGCAGATAAGAGGGAGGTACTTGCTCCATTAGTTGCACCGGAAAAATTGGACGTAAATAGAAAATCCCAAAGGTTGGTGGGGAAGTGAGCAGAGATGGGCAAGTGGCAGTTATGCCAAAACCCTCTACTGAGCTCTGCCCATGCCGGGAGCTGCTAATCCACACAAACACACACACACAAAAGGCCACAGAAATGGGGCGCTGGGCAGAGCATCATAGAGTTGCACCCTGGGAAATGGCATTTCCAAGACGATGTGCAGCATCACGGCATGAGGCTCAGATTCATATGAATGAAGGCCTCTGGATCCATCCCCAAGGATGCTGCCCACAGCCCCCGTGTCTGCTGCAGACAGCACATGGGAAAGTAAGTGAGGGATCTGGGGAAGAGATGCAACAGTGGTTTAAGGGGTGGAGAAAATGCCTGGCACAAACAGGCATGGCTCAATCTGCTCAGTCAATTGGAAATAGAGAGGTGGCTTCCTGCAATGTCTGTATATCTGAGAAAATGGGGGGGCTAGTGCCTCTGAAATTGCACAGGGAAAGGCAATGAGAACCAGCTGCTCCAGAGGGAAAACAGCCCTGCTCTACAGCACAGTGGGGGATCAGCTATGAACAAGCACCATGAAAAAGAGCAGCTTCTTGTGACTGGTGTCTCCTGTTTGCTCAGTACAGCCTTTCTGAGAGAGGTGCTTGACTGGAGGGGCTAGCTTGGGACACCAGGGCTTGGACACACTGAGCCCTTTGGCTATAGTGCTGAGAAGACAGTCAGATGCTTGTCAGCACGCTGCCTGGCCCTGGCTCAACTGCACACCAGGACTGATCTACCTGTGCAGGGGCACAGCTGTCCAGGTCCCCTCCCTGAGCCACTCACCCACCAAGGCTGGAATGCTGTAGGACTCAGCAGACACACAGAGGAGACAGATTCAAGTGCCCACAGCCTTAGAGAGCTACAGAAGGAACAAGGGAGGTGGGAGGAAAATGGGTCCTGGGCTGCCCTGCCAAGCTCTGTTCTCCTCACAAGCTCTGGCGGCCAAGCCCCAACTCAGATCCCAGGCTTACCCCACCATCCTGCTGAGCTCTTGGACTCAACCCACCGCACGAGCACAAAGCCCCATCTGGCCCCCTCCCATCCCTGCTTCCTTGCCACCATGCACACATGTCGACTACCGACCCTGATCCCCTTCCCACCCCTCAACCTTTGCCAATCCCCCAAATCCTACATGCCAGTGGCCCCACAAGAACCTAAACAATGTATGGGAGAGCATTTTGCAGCTCCCGCACAGACTGGGAAAACAAACAGCGAGGCAAGAAGAGACCATGGCCTCGCTGAGACACAGGAGCATCCATTATTAAAGAACTATATCCACGCCTGACATTATTAAATGCCTCACTCTGAACCAAGGTGCTGCTGTGCACTCCAAGCCAGAGATCAATAGCAGGAACCCAGCCAGCAGGGAGGTCATGGCTCCACTGGGAGCTCCAGGAGGGAGAATGGAGGAGAGGGACCTCTCTGCACACTCTCCATGGCCCCTCACAGGACCCCTCTTTTGTGGCTGTAGAGGAGACAGGTCTTGTGGTCTCCCTGCTGAGTGGGGAATGGTCTCAGAGCTGCAGAGGGACCTCAGGGTATCGCCAGGATGTGAATGCTCAGTTCTGCTGCCTGTGACCCGAGTGACAGGTAGTGGGGGTGGTGCCCAGCCCTAAGCTGCCCTTTGAGGGATATGAAGCCACTAGATCACTACTTAAGAGCAGTCCTAGCCCAGTGGCTTATGGCACCTTAAGTGAAGCCGAGGCTCGAAACAACACATGCACACACCTCCCCTCTGCCGGGAGAGGTGGTGGTGACATCGAGGCACAGCCCTTCATCCCCAGCAGCAGTGCACTGGGCTGGCAGGATATTGCCACCGTGCACTTCTGCCTCTCTGCTGGAGACCCTGAGCTCCTCACCAGCACTCACACCCCCCTATCCTGGGCACGGGCCACACACAGGCATCCCCACCCTGATAGTCCCAGAGGGGATGGAGGACAAAGGCAGCTCTGGGGACTCAGCCAGGAGTCAGCTCCACGTTGTTCTACGGCATCACACCCCTGCCCCACAGCCAAACACCTTCGTGAGGCTCCCTTGGGGAATCCGGCACATTACCTGCCCAGCAGGCCCGGCAACGCCGGACATCACCTTGGAGTGGCTAAGAACGCTACCTGGATTCCCCGCCACAGGCACACCCTGGGTGGGCTCGGCTGTCCAGCGTTTTGACAGGAGTCCCCGGGGCTCGGCTGCCCGCCATCCGAACCCCGCGCACCCCACGGCGCAGCGCTCGGAGCGCTCAGCCTCCCCGGCTGTAAACAGAGCCGGCGCTCCCCTCCCCCTGCCCGGGGGGATGGAGGCACAACGCCCCGGCCGGGACGGGGCGAGCGGCGCCGTCCCCACGTCCCCTCCGCCCGCCACCGCCTCCAACACCCCCCAGCCTCGCCGGCTGCCGGAGCTGGAGGGGGGAATCGGAGTCCCCAGCCGAGGGCGCGGCCGGGGCTGCGTTGTTGCCGCGGTCCCGGGGGACGCCCGATCCCGGCGGGATGCCCCGCGGACCGCCATCCCCGCTCCCGCCCCGCACACCTTGAAGACCTCGGAGAAGAAGCCGGCCCCGATCTTCTCGCAGTAGAAGTCGTCGATGCGCGCCAGGGTGGAGACGGCGCTGCGCAGCGCCCAGTACGAGGAGGGCCGCAGCCGCCCGCAGCCCGGCCACGGCCCCGCCGCCTCCCCCTCGCCCTCCCCGGGCCGCCGCGGCAGCTTCTCCCACTCCATGTCGGTCCCGCCGAGCACCCCCAGCGCCATTCACATCCCCGCCGGGGCAGCCGCGCGGCCGGGGCGCCGCCGCTCTCCCGGCCCCCGGGGCGATGCTAGCGGCGGCGGCGGCGGCGGCGGCGGCGCGGGGCGGGCGGCGCTCCGGGGCGCTCCGCGCTCATGGCCCGGCGCCGGCGCCCCCCCGACCCCTGCCGCGGCCCGGCGCTGCGCCTCCGCCGCCCCGAGCGCTGGCACCGGTGGGGCGGAGCCGGGGCGGGGACAGCCCTTAACTCCTTGGGACCCGCCGCCGTCGCCGCCGAGCCCAGCAGGAGAGCCCCCCACAGCCCTGCCCCGCCCCGCCCCGGCGGGCAGCACGGCGTCCCGCACGCCCCGATGTCCGCATCCACCGGCACCGGCCGCCGCTGGGTGCCGAGAGGGCGTCTTCCTACGCGCCGGGGTGTGCTGTGAGGCCCTGAGAACCCGGGGCACAGCTTGGGCACACCCCACGGACACAGGGTTTTGACTGTCCCCAACCCCTGGATGCGCCCTGGCGGGCGTGGGACTCTTCCTCCCCCGGTTCCCACCTGGATGCACACTGTAGATGTTGGATTTCCTTTCTCCCCTGGGGCCTGCCGGGATTCCCCATTTAGCTACGGGACTCTCTTTGTCTTCGTAGCACCCACTCCCTGATGGATGGACAAAAGGCGTGGAGATTTGATCTGATCTCCCCGTATCTCCAGCTCCTCCCTATACAGTGTCGTGGGACCAGGTCCCCCACACAAGTAGCTTCTTGTTGGCAGTTTGAACCCGATTGTTACAGGCTTGGATCTCTGCACAGGGGCTCTGGTTCTCCCCGTGCAGCCAGCCTGGATTGTGTCCCAGGGGCAGTGGGATCTGTACTCTGGAGGAGCAGGGAATTGCAGCCTCTCAGTGACAGCATGCCCGGTGCCTTGTTGCACCCTTTCGCCTTCCTTGTTTTCATGAGCTCTTCCACTTCTCCATGGTTTCCTTCTGCTTCCCTCTCCCCTAACTCAGGCCTTTTGCCTGCTCTGAGGCTGATCTGTCCTGCCCTGCCTGCCCAGGGACTTTCTGCAGCAGGATCTGCCCTTGCTCAGTCCCACACATTCTGCTGACGCTCTCCTTGGCATCCACCTGCCTGTGCTGGCCCAGCCCTGCCCCAGCCACCTCAGGGCACAACCCTGACTCTGCAGCTCCCCTCAAACAGCTTTGCTCCAGCTGTTTCCCTGTGTGGTAGGACCGGCTGCACATGCCCTGCACCACTTTAGCTGCTTTTCCTGCTGGGGAAAGCAGGCACGTAGAGTATCTCCTGGTGTGGCATTTTTTGGCCAGTGATCGGCTCCAGGTGCCACCAAGCACATCATAAATACCTTGGACCATGGGCTGGGTTTTCCTCCTTGTCTCAGGAGGGAGAATAACCCCGTGGGCTAGAGCAGAGAACTGAGCCTCTGACTTAGTTATAATGGGATCAGTGCCCTGCTCTCCCCCTAGGAATTCATGGTATTCCTGCTCTTCCAGGCCTGCAGAGGGAGTGGGCTTGTGCAGGGCAAGTTTCCTACATATGGGGAGGCAGAGCCTGGGGACAGGGCTCTGCAGTCACAGTCTTACAGGGTCTGAGCCATCCTTTTACTCACCAGTATCACTCCAGCCTGCCAGAGTGCTGGATAGCATGTGGCAAGGAGGCTTTTGCAGCCATGAGGTAGAGTGCTGTGCAACAGGCCCCACTTTTAGGTTTCCTCAGCCTCACATGTCTGTCCTGCTGACAACAGCCTGACAAAATGACAGGAGCAGCTCCATGGATGAGAGGAGAGAACAGCATCTGCCTGTGGGGACAGGAGGCTGCGGTCTGTGCCCTCCCACCCTGGTGTCCAGCTGCAGCTGCTCAGATGGATGGCAGTGGGTGCCCACTTGGGCTCAGCCTGAAATGTGAGCATGCTGATGCTCCCACAGCCCGATGACCAGCTCCTCAGTGGTGTGGGACACTGCTCAGAGGAGCACAGCCAGCTCAGCTGGGGCAACAAGGAGAGCCTCTCCCTTACACTTGAGTGCAGAAGATTTCTGATGGAAAAGGGACCCCAAGAGAGATGGGGAGGCCTGGCGAGGCACCTTGAAGACAGAAACTGAGGTCCACTGCCTGATCAGAGCTCCTGCTGCTCACAAGTGACTGGGTTTACATCCAATTAAGTTGTAATGGATAAATTAAAGCCCTAGAGATGGCTCTGACTGTGGAAATTGCTGCTGCAGGATTTTCAGTCCCTTCTCTCATCAGCACTGGTAACTCTACTGTGCTATTTCCATCACGCTCTGCTCCTGCCTGGCACAGCAGGGCTGAACTGAGACATGGCTAAAAGTCTCCAGTGCCCCAAATCCCTCCCATGGTGCAGGCAAGTACACTGAGCAGCTGGGTGCAAAGTCAGGCTGGGCTGAGCTTGCAGCAAACCCTGAATTAAGCTCCTCAATCCCTAGTGAGGAAAAGCAGGAAGGAGGTCTCCCTGGCTGTACTCTGCTCACGTGGATCTGCAGGGGAAAGGGGAGGGGGGCTTTCTCCTCTTTGCCCTTCCCCTTCTGCGCTCCACACCCTTCCTCTCCCACAGGGGAAAGGCTCAGGGATTAGTAAACATTAAAAATTAGTAAACCCTGCCTGCTGAGAATGGTGCATCATCCTGGCAGAGCAGGGGTGGGAGCTTTCAAACAGCCTGGGGAGGCTGGAATCATAGAAGTGCAGGGTTTTCCTGTGAGGATCCAGGCACACTACAGGTGTGGGGTGGCCAGGTCATGTGCAGGGCAGTGAGGGACACAGGGGCTCTCCTCACAGAAAACCTGGCCCTTGCTGCAGTCCCACCTCTATTCCACAGCAGCACCTGTGGCACTGGGGTCCTTGCAGGACAGCTTTGATTGGGATGAGCCAACAGTAATCCACTCTGACCAAAGCCTTGCCCTACTCAGAACCCCAGAGGCAGAACTTGAGCAGTCCTCTCCTCTGCACCCATGTGCAAGAGCCCATCCATACCTGAGACTCAGGAGCTCAGCAGCTCCTGAGACATCCATCTGAAAATGCTCTAGAAAATCAATGGCTCCCACAGCCAGGGGTGTGCTGCCAGAGCAGGAACAAGGCTAAAGTGCACGACAGTTTTCCAGCCTGGAGGAGCTGTGCAGACACAGGGGTGAGCAGGACAAAGAGCACTGGCTGACTCAAATTACTCCCTTTGGTTCTTGCCTCCAGAATGTGGGTGCAGCCTCTTGGTCCCAAGTATCCTATTTCCTTCTGTGCCAGAAGATCTCTGCTCTTTCCCCCCACTACCACACGTCACCCTGCAGATCTCCATGCCTCACCCCCACGTCCTTTATGTTCCCCAGCTCCCTATGTACGAGATGACTGTTCCCTGGAAAACATCTCATGTTTCTGCCCTGTAGGAGCTAAGAGATGAGGACCCACCATTACATGGTGATAGGAAGCCTGTTCAGTTGGAGGAGCCCAGGGTACATGGGAGAAGGTCTCAGCCCCAGCCTGGTGATGTTAAGCAGCACCCAGTCCAGGTGATGCAGCTGGACTACATTTCCCAGTGCACTGAGTGCTGCTGAGCCCGGCAGGCCCAGCCATGTTCCACACCCAGCACCCTGACTGCAGGCTGCAGCAGCCATCATCCAGCTGCCAGCAGGGACTGGCAAGATCCCTGCTGTGCAGGCACATTGCTGTGCCCCCATTGCCTCCCTGTCACTCCAGCTGCAAAGCCATTGAGGGCTTGTGTGCAGCATGAGGGCTGCAAATATTTGTCATGTCATTAATATTCTTCCGGCATAGTCAGCACAGCACCTGGCAGCATTTGCTCACTGCCTCCTCTTATCTCTTGTCGATGCTTCTCATGCCTGTGCCAGTGCTGTGACATCCATGGAGACAGAATCCACATCCATCCCTGTCTCTTAGTGCTGGACAGTGATTTCAGCTCCCTGCTCTGCTTCTCCTCAAGCAAACACCAGTGTTTGTGCCTGGGGTGCACTCATGCCTGAACCCAGCTGAGTGCATGACTGCTGGAAGACCCATGTGGGCAGTGAAATTGAAAACATTGAGAACACTGTTAAAAGAAAGCCAGCCATCACCACTGAAAAGGAGGGACAGGCAGCTCTGGCTGTGCCTACACCACGTGTAACCCAGGGTGACATTACATGTGGCCATGTGAGCACAGCTGCACAGAATCATACAATGGTCTGTGTTGGAAAAGACCTTAAAGATCATCTTGTTCCAATCCCTCTGCCATGGGCAGGAACACCTTGCTCTAAACCAGATTACTCAAAGCCCCATCCAACCTGGCCTTCAGCACTATCAGGGTTGGAACATCCACAACTCTGGGCAATCTGTTCCAGTGCTTCACAGGGGAAAAAAAAATTCCTAATGTCTAATCTAAACTTACTGGTTTTGAGTTTGAAGCCATTCCTCCTTGTCCTATCACTTCACAGTTCCTGATGAAGTTCCTCTCTAGTTTCCCTGTAGGCCCCCTTTAAGATACTGGCAGGTTGCTTTGAAGTGTCCACACAACCTTCTGTTGAACGTTTAACATCCCCTGCTTTCTCAGCCTATCTCCATAGGAGAGATGCTCTAGTCCCCATATCATTTCCAAAGCCCTTTTCTTGACTTGCTCCAACAGTTCCAAGTCCACATTCTTGCAGTGAGTAAGCATTACAGGAACCTTCACGGATCACTCGGAGCTGGTCACTTCATGCCAGGCAGGGACAATGTTACCATCTCAAATAGTACCCACCCTGCTTCTGAACCAGCCTGAATACTGTATCTCACAGCACCTGGCCATGCTCCCATCCTTCAACACTGCCCAGCAGATGACAGGGCTTTTCCTTGTCCTCTTGACCTGGACCTGGGAAATGTGTCTCTCAGCAGCTCCACGCTCATCCCAGGAGGCTGTGTCAGCCTTTCTCCATCTCCTGCATCTTGCCAAGCAATTAGTAACCCTCCCCAGGGACTTTGCAGCTCACCTGAAGGGCTGTGGTTCTGCCAGATGTGAGCTAGAAGCACAGATGCCAAGAACCTGGTCTGGCTGCAGCGCTGAGACAAGTGGGGCCATACTAGAGTGGACTGGCCTCAGACTAAGTGCTACCTATGACCCACAGCTCCAGTTGCAGGAGAGCAAGTGTCCTGTTTTCATCTGGGACAGAGCTCATTTTCTCCCTAGTAGCTGTTTCAGTGCTGTTATTTGGATTCAGGATGAGAACAATGTTGGTAACACACTGCTGTTTCAGCTGTTGCTCAGCAGTGCTTACCTCCCTCCTCAAGCACTGCTCTGCCACTGAGCAGGTGCACAAGACACCAGGAGGGAGCATGGCCTGGAGAGCTGACCCAAACTGCCCAAAGGGATATTCCATGACATTGAACACCATGCCCAGGAGCTGCTGATAGCTGCTGGGTACCAATAACTGCTGGGTGGTAAACAAGTGTGTTGTGCCTCATTTAATTCAGTCTGGTTTCATCCTTCTTTTAATTACAATTTTTATTTTTTATTATTATTGATAACAGCAAAAAATATTTAAATTATTAAACTGCCCTTATCTCTACCCACAATTTTTATTTTTTCCCCCCAGAATTTCCTCCCCACTGTGGCAGAGGGAGAATGAGTGAGCATCTGTGCGGTATTGAGTTGCCAGCTGTGGCTGAACTGTGACATCAGGGCAGCCAGAGCCTTCACCCGTGGTTCAGCCCTGCCTTTTGATCTGTATGGCTTGATGTTGCCGCAGGGAGGAACTCAGAAGCAACACAGCAATGTGTAGGGGAAGTCTGGTGGGGGCATTCATAGCTCAGCACAGAGACCCTACAGAACATACCAAACACACAATTCACCCCAGAGATCCTGACACTGACAAAACAGCATCCTCCTGCTTCCTCACCCATCTCAGAACTGACAAAAATAAAACCTTCTGTGGGCAAGCAATGCTGGAGAACCGTTTCCCTTTGAGCACTGAGCTTCTGTTTGGGAAGGACACATAACACCCCAACCCCATCAGCATGGGTAAGAGAGATGCTCCCAGTCCCTTCTGCTCTCCTGACCCCAGGTAGAGATGGTGGAAACCTTCTTATTCTCCCAGATGCCTGAGCAAGAGGTGGGTGCTGCAAGGAGCTTCCCATTCTTGAGCCAGTGGTCACTCAGGCTACACCTTTCTGAGTAACTTAGCCTGCCCATGGTCCTGTAATCATCCACACCATGCAGTTTTGTTTCCTGACACAGCTTCGGCTAAATAGGGCAGGTTAAAGGGAGGTCATTGCTCAGGTTATTCACAAGAGAAAACATGGACACAGCCACCTCCAGGTAGAGAATTTATCTGTGTGCTTGTCCTCTTGTGTCTGTTCTCATTTGGCTTCCCCTCTCTGTGCCAGGGCACAGGGAAGCAGTGTGACTGTGCTGTACTCTGGATGCCCCTGGGAGCCCTTCAGCTGGAGGTCACCATTGCCACAGCCACATGTGGGCAATGATGCAGTGTCCAAGTGTCGGAGGAGCTGGAAAACGAAGGATCGGTTTCCTGTGCACTAGAAAATTGGGAGCTTCCTGTGACTGCAGGCACTTCCTAGCCCTTCCCCATGTCCTTGTGCCCTTTCCAGGCAGGGCAGGCTGAGGCAGCACAGGCCTCCCAGTGTGAAGAGGGAAGGCAGCTGTGCTGTGTTTGTCGTGGAAGCTGCCACTTGCAGCCAATTCAATCACAGCTCCTTATTGCTTCCCCCAGCTGTTGGAAATCTCATTATGTTTAGTGAGCTCCGTGAGCAGCCCTGCCAACCTTCCTTATGTCCTACCTTCTTCCATGAGTCCAGGCACCCTGGCTGCTGAGAAAGTCCATCAGCATGCTCCACGGGGCCTGGGATGAAAAACTTGCACCCCAGCCTACCCGGATGGATCTGGCATGGACAAGGTGAACCAGAATTTTCCATGAAGACAAAGGCAAGGAAGGAGGTGTTTGTTGTCCCAAGTGGAGACGTCTCAACAGCATGACAGCAAGAGCACAGGGCTATCCACAGACAGTAGCCTTGTACTCCACAGTGGGTCAAAAATGGGGAAAGAGTGTGGGTCCTGTTTGACTCTCTTAGTGTCAAATGTGAGGCTGATGGTCCCAGGTCAGCAGCACGACGAGCAGAGGATACTTGAGCCAGGACAAATGGCAGCAAGTGGGATATGTGCTGGCTCCAACAAAAGGCAGAGCTGAGACAAACGGTGCAGGGCTTTGATCCTGCTGTGTCCTGCCTGCTGGAGCCCGGTTCCATTAATACCTTTGATTACCGTGACCTCATTTCTGTCCACTTGTGTCATGGGTAGCTGGCCACCCCACCCTGTGGAGCCCTTGTTCTGCAGTGGCTGATTGCACCAGCCCTGGTCTGACTGGTCTCTGGGGGTAATTACAAGAGACAGCCAGTGCTGCAGGCTGTGGGTGAGCCGAGTGTGTCACACGAGCCCAGCGCCTGAGATATAAGTCACACCGTGATGTATGGCAGGCCTTTCCTTGTGGTCATTCAGGAGCATCTCTGTGGATGCCCTGTGGCCTGGACTCTCACAGAAAGGGATCCTAAAAGGCATTATGAATGTTTCTGCTGGCTGAAGGGGCATAGGGCTCCCCACAGGAGGTTTGGCATGAGACAGGACCTTCCCTTTTCCCCCAGGTCTGCTGTGATGCTGCTGTAGATCTGCTCAATATCTTGACCTTGCACTGATCTTGGGCTGGAACACATGTGACTTTGTGCACGTATTTATACAACAAAGGGCAGCTGCTGTCTAAGCTCTGGGCACTGTGCCATCCACACCACTCACACTGACTTACCAGGACTGTGCCATCTTCCCTTCTCTTGTCCCCATCTGCCCAGTCTCTGTGGAGGATCATTCCACGACAAGCTTTGGTCAGGGGCTGCGTGCTGGGGAAGACAGCAGGCTCCTGGGGCTTCTGCAGGGCCCCACACTGAGGAAAGGGGTGAGCAGGGGCCCAGCCAAGACCTTGGCTTTCCAGTATCCCATGTGTGAAGGAAGCTGCTTTGGGGAGGCATAGCATTCTATCGATGGCCCCTGCAAAGACAAGACATGGACTGGCATCCCGGGATAGCTCAGGTAGCAGCTGTGCCAGCTCAGGGTCCCACTGGCAACACTGCTGCCCCTTCCAATGCACTACTGGTGCAGCACCAGGCAGGATGATGGGGCTGTGAAAACCACACAAGACCAGATAGCACCACCAGCTGGGCCACCTTATCCCCTCCAGCAGGCCAGTGGCTTCATTTCACCAGAGAAACCACTTTTTGCCTTTTTCTTCCTGTTTCATATGGTTCCTTTTGAGATCAGTATATTTTGAGCACTTCTCTCTTCCCAGATACCTGCTTGGCAGATGTGGTTTGTCAGATTTGCTTTTCTTTGGAAGCTCTACAGGCTGAGAACTGTAAAGGGGAAGTCCAAGCCCTTTGTTTAATGGGGTAGAAGGAGAGAGTCCAGGCTCCACCAAACACTCCATCTGTTCTCTCTGAAAGAGAACTGTGATGACTGGGGTCAGCACATGGGGTGGAGTGTAACATTTGAATGGGAGCAATGAAGAGAGGCTTAAGCAGTGAAGGATGTGCAGGGTAAAAGGTTTGTCAAGGAGATAGGGAGCTGCTCGGGCAGCTGGAGAGACCACTGGCACAATATGCCACCTGTGATGGAAGGCAGATGATGGGAAGGGGGTAATAAAGCATGAGGGCAGAAAGAGCAGATCAGGAGCTCTGATCTTGGTGCAGAGAGTCATTAGGCAGCAGGATTCAGGGAGAAGCTAGTCTGACCTAAGACTGCCCCAAATCTTAAAATTCCCAACTCATGGTCATGTTCGTGTCCAAGATGGGTGGGATGAGCTGAAGATGGTTCTGGGGATGGAAACAGGCTGGGCTGGTTGTGGAACTGCTTGGATGCCTGTTGTTCTGAAAACTTAGGTTTTTGATCTTGTTGACATAGTTTCTAAAAACTTTCTTTTAAGACAGTGACTGTAAACATAGATATGTATACATTCTTTCTGGCTGTGGTCAGAAACTTACAAATACTGAGAGAAAAAATAAAGCATTAGTTTTTCCTTTACCACACCTCGAAGTGCGTCTGTGTGACTCATTTCGTGTCCAACAGCAACAGATGCCAGAGCTGGAAACCCCATTTCTGAGCACATCTTCCTCAAAACAAAATGCAGCATCCCACCCCACTGCCATTCCTCCCCCTGCCAAGCCTTACTCCACCCTCCTCCCAGCTGTGAACTGCTTATGTCCAATTTTATGTGCTAAAAATACCTTTCTGGGCAGTCAGCAAACGTGCAGCCAAACAGGAGACATTGGCAGTCTGAGCATGAAGGGGATTTGGGGTGTATTTGGGGTTGGTGTGGGCTCCAGCACCAGGCCAGGAGGGCCTGGATGGCCTGGGCAGGGGACAGTGGACTGGCAGATTTCCAAAAGGACCTTTGTCACAGTGGCAGTGCCAGGGCAGAGTCTTGCCTAGCTTGGGTGTGTGTTTGTGGGGAGAAGGCATGTGCAAGTGGACTCAGAAAGGTGGGGAGATGCTCCCTGTGGAGAGTACTCAGCAGGTCCTGCTCCCTCCCCTGGGAATGTAGCAGTCATAGCAAAGGGATTATCCAGCCCTCAGGGCCTGTCCCTGCTCTGCCAAGCACCCAGGAATACCCTCCTGGGAACCCTGCAACATGCTGGGCTGTCCCCTGTCACAGATCTGCTTTCAGCACAGCTGTCTTGGGTCAGCCCTGGCGGCTCCTCAAGCCACCACAGGAGCAGTGGTGGTAGCCTTGTGCTAGCCTTTGTGCCCTCGGGTGACCAGTTGCACAGGAGTACAAGAGGCCCTGCCTCTGCCACTGTCACCAACTGAGTGACAGCAAATGTGCCCCAGTGCCACCTCTCTCTCAGGCCAGCAAAGCTCCCTGCAGACCTCCCAGATATTTTACGGGGTCCAAGGCAGACGGTGATAACTGATCATGACCAGGCTGTCATCTGCCACGACCAAGGCTGATCCCTCTGAACCCCAGCACTACCGGGGCTCCCCTTACCCTCCTTCTGCCCATAGGTCTGGGGTTCTACCCCCAGCTCAGTAGATGAGCTGTAGGGTTTTAAGATGTCTGTGTTCTATCCTCGTTTTGGGAAAGGGGCTGGAGGGTTCCTAATTTCAGTGTGGCATGGAGCATGGGCCATTGTCTCGTTGATGGCACTGCAAAATCCCTGTGTGGAAGGAGGTTTGAGGCTGGTGGGGTTGGGAAAGTTGCTGGAGGGGTGAGGAAGAGTCCACAGCAGGGTTCAAGAGTGGTTTCTGGCTGGATCCTGTAGGCATTTTCAGTTCTCCCTGCCAGAATATGCTCTAGGTTCTGGCAGCACAGGCTGCAGCTCTGACTGAGGCAGGCTCTGTATCCTGGAGAGGGACCAGCACCATGTGGGGACCCAAATCCCCAGGTCACACAGTCATGTGCTTGTGCTGTGCAGGGAACAGACCCCTTCCTGACTTTCCAGGATAGGTATGACTAGGCTACCCTCTTCAGACCTCAGCCTGTCCCAGCAGCTTTGGGTTTACATCCCAGCCTGGCTGTAGCCCACCCCATCACCTGACCATCATCTGACACCACAATCTATAGGTACAACCCACACTGGGCTCCCTTGGGACGGGTGTGAGGTAGGGAGGAGGATAAGACCCTAATATACTTCTGTTGTTTGTGAGTTCTGACGCAGTAATAGACTTTACCATAGGGAAACATGTTGGCTGTGTTAGCAGTGCTTTCCACGAAGCCTCACTCTCAAAAGCCACAGCTACTTCTCCTTTTCCTTGTGGTTTTGTGGATGGTTTTGAGCCCTCAGTGTTCTTCTCTATCAGAAGTAAATCTGATTGTAAATTTCAGGTGATTTGGGTTTTTCTCTCTTCAGTATGAAAGTCTGAGTTCTGGTAGTTCTTTGATGACAGAACGGACCTTGAGGAAACAGCCCATCAATTGCATTGCCAATGATATTGAATTCAATGCATATGACTGACTGTGATGGCTTTCAGTATTTCTTCAGTGTTTTTCCAGTGGATGCTGTGCACCAAGAAAACAACAAATGTCAAAACAAGGATAAATTTTTAAGGAGAGAGAGGCCAGATACAGATTTCCAGGCCTCATGACAGGGGAAAAGAAATGGTCTCATCAGGGGCAATAGGAAGCCTGTTGTAGCACATATGAATTTTTGAAGCTTGGCTTTTTAATTCCATTTGTTTTGCTTCTTTCACATATCAAAGAGAGTCAGTGAGAGTGTCTGTGTCTAACTCTCGGATTTTATCAGGACATGACCCAGTGAGTGGTGGCTGTGGCCATTCTCCTGGGTGCTTGCTCCTTTGTTGACTGCACAGGAACAAGAAAAACCTGAACAAAGGACAGGGATCCACCAAGGAAACAAGAAGGACATGACTTAGTGCTGCTGTTCCTCTTGCCGAAAGCTTTCTAGAACACTTCACCCATTAACCTTACAACAGCTGCATGTGGCACAGCTGGGCTTGATGTAATCATGTTCCCAAATGGACCTTAGGAGATATATAGTTTACAGAAAGCCCTCAGTGTTGCTGGTTTACTGGGATAATACAGAGAGATACACCAAGCACTGTCCTGAGGAAGGTGATTCCTGGAAAAGGATCTGCCAGGGAACTCTGGACCGAGGAGTTCCAGCTGAGTGGTGAAAAACACCTTGGGTGACAGCACCTATTCCCAGAACACTGGTAGTTTTGCTACATAAGGCAATTGTGCGTGTCTATGCAGGAAAACACAGAGAGACTATGTTAAGCAGAGAGATGAAAGAGGAGCAGCCCAGGAGAGCTGCAACAGCACAGGGAGTCAGGACTCATGGAAGCTTGAAGCTGTGCAAGACTTGGTGAGCTGAAAAGGGGCTCAGAGAAGAGCTTGGTGGTGACATCTGCAGGGACAGGAGACCAGGGGAGTGTAAGCATGCCCCAAATGGAGAGCACTTAGGAGCACTGTCCCACACCCAAAGACCCTGCCTGAGCTCAACAGGAACAAGACACCTCCATCCATCTCCAGGAAGACCCTCTTATCCCCATACTGTCCACACTGTCCTTGACAAGTGCTTCCCATCCTAAAAGGCACTGACAAAGAGCAGCTCAGAGCAGGAAAGGTCTGGAGAGGAAAGGAAAAGAGAACATTTCCAGGAGCTTGTCTGATCTGAAAACTCTGCTGGTGGGATTCAACAACAAGAATGTTGCAACTGGATCAGTTCAAGGTAATTAAGAGATTTTTGGGAGTATTTAAAAGATATGTAGGTGTGGCACTTAGGCATGTGTTTTAGTAGTAGTGGGCTTATTGTGCTGGTTAGGCTTGATGATCACAGAAGTATTTTCCAGCATAAATGATTACATGATTTGAAAGATAAATTGATGCATTGATGCATTATGAGAGCAGCCTAGGGTAGCCTTGGGCACTTTAATCAGGGGTGTGTTCCTCAACAGCATCCACTGGATCTGGAAGGAAAGAGACAGATGTGAGGTTTTGGAGTGCCTGTGGGAGCAGGGCTATGGGACCCTGAGGTAGCAAGGAAAAAGCTGGACTAAAACACCTGGGAGACTGCATGGAGCCCATACCCACTATCTGTGGGAAGATGTGTGAGAATCAACACTGAGGCTGGTGGGACACTCTTTTTCCAAAGAGGAAGCTTCTTGTACCACATGTGATTCCCCTGTGAGGCTGTCTCATTTCTGTGTGAGCGCCTCTCCTGTGCAGGGCTGCACAGACACCTTTCCTGAGCAGCTCACACTGAGTCCTGCCCAGGCACTTCATGCCATCATGGCCCTGCCAGCGCTGTCTCTGACATTCTTCCTGGCCCTTGCTCCTCTGCTGCTTGCACGGGGACAGGTGCACCACAGGCCTATGACTCCGAGGACACACAGGGAAGAGGGTAAGAGTGGATTGTGCCTCTCTCTTACAAAAATGGCTTTGCTGCTTGTCTACCTGCCTGTTTGCTACATGGCCTTACCCTGCTCAGCCCACAGCTGAGGCTATGGGAAGGCTGAAACTGGTATCTGCATGTGCCTGAGACATTCAGGCATCCTTCAGGTTGTGTGGACAAAGCTCTATTTGAGATGGAGGGCAGCAAGCCTTGGTGTGCTGGGAAATTTCCATGAGTGTGGGACTTGCAGTGTCCCTCTAGGAAGTGGGCAGTGCAGCTGAGAGAAGGAGGTGGCTGGGTCTTGTTATGCAGCAGACAGATGAATCCAGAGCAATCAGAGCAGTGATGGCTTTCTGGGCAGTTCAAGCTGCACCAAGCATCACCACAGGTGATGAGGGTGTTCATCAGTGATGTGGGGAGCTGTGAGCTCTGTTAGCTGGGATGCCTGCTCTCTCCCATAGTCCCTGGGGATGAGGGAACTGTAGTTTGGTGGGATTGTTCACATCAAGAGGCTTCTTCTGTTCTTTCTCCATGCCAGGAGGAGCTCCTGGGGCTCTGCTAGGCTCTTCCTACAAAAAAATGTGTGCTTTCCTGTGGTGGTTTTGTGCCATAACCACTTGGCTTGCTGGTACCTGTCGAGGTCCCCATGGGGCACAGCATGGCTAGGGGACCTGGGCTGTGAATATTCTCTCTGCAGGGAAATGGGAGCAGAAGAGGCTAACCAGATCATCAGATGGGCCATGAGCCATGCTGCCCATCACTGGTGGCTCAAGGGATGCTGCCCTTCCAGCAGTGGGCAGCTCTCAGCTATCCAGGGCAGCATGGAGCCTCTTCTCCTCTCCTACTCTGTACTCATGCCTGGGACTGACCCAAAAGGATCCTGGATGTCACCCTTGGGCAGGGTGTGTGTTACTTCAGGGTGTTTAATGGCAGGGGGGGAAAGTGTGTGAGGGGGATGCCTGATGAGGCTGGGACCAAGTCAAGGGTTTTTCATGTCTGTCAGGTTGTTCTCTGCCAGTGCAGTGTGTGCTCTGAGGGCACCAGGAGAGACACCGTTGTGGGGGAAGAAGTTTCATGTCTGTACCACATGGTCTAAAAGAATGGTCATCACTGTCCTTTGGGGTGGAGAACTGGGAAGAGAGTTGTGATGGTGGCACAGAAACCCGCTGCCAGAAAAGGGAAGTGGTGAGCGCTGGCTGGCAGGAAGTGGGCAGTTGTGGCTGAAGAAAGGTGTTGCATCCTGATTCAGGGAAGGCCACCTCCATGCCCACTGCCTCCTCATGGACTTGTTTTGCATTGAGTGAGCAAGTCTAGGTGACATATCCGCCAGGGCAGGACAAGGCAGATGCATTTTGGGTGAAGTGCAGAGGCTAGGCTGAGCACATTGAGCAGGGTGTGAGCTTTGTGGCCACTGGTGTGAACCTAGGTGGGTTGAGGGGCATACTCTGGTTGGAAGCTTCTTTCACCCAGAGCAGAAAAAGCTGATTAGCACACAGAGTCAAGGTCTTTAATTTGTTTACAGTTCTGCACGGAAAGGTGTGCTAGGTGGCAAATCCACACAGCCAGCACACCGAGGCAGACAAAAGCAGGTATACTGACACAGACACAATCTTTGGCTATTAGTATACCTTACTGAAGTCACTGCTTGCCTGCGTTACTATGACTCATCCTTTCCCTTCTTCACTGTAAAAGCACAGTGTTCCAAGAAATCATGGTACATGCTAGGAGAGCGGTGGTCTTTTTGAGAGAAGGAGGCAAATGAACTGAGAACGTGGGTTTCTTACTTCAATTAAGAGCAAGGATTCATCACTAGGGTGATGAATAACGTAAGGAAACTCGTCAGAAATATGTGTTTTCTAGCTCAGAGGTAAACATCCTGGATGAGACGGGTGCTATTCTTTTGTTTTTTTCCTTTCAAGAACTTAGACGATTCACCTTCTGTCTGCCTCATTCCTGTAGTTATTGCTTCCACAGAATTGTTTTGTTCTTTCTCTCGTTATCTGCAACTTTACTCCTGTTATTCATAATTGCTGCTGGCAGTCACTTCATGGGACTGAGCTGTGGAGTCTGGAATAGCAGCAGTGACTCCCTGGGTCTGGTGCACTCCCACAGCCCCTGTATTTGTGGGAGAGAGCAGCATCCCCCAGGCTGCTGGATCCCTCTGGCTGGGGTGCCTCTGCAGCAGTGGGTGGGCAGGAGGGCCTGTGGATAACCCTCCTGCACTGCCCTGAGGCTGTGAGGAGGGATAAAGCATCCGGGGGATGGAGCCCATCCTGGGAGGTGCCATCTCTGCCACCCCTCTGAAGAGAGGGGCACTGGCACCCCTCTGCATGGAACACCCTCATCCTCAAGGATGCTGTTGGAGCCCAGTGACCCTCAGGCTCTGCCTCCCGGTCTTTGCACACAGGAAAATGTAAATTTCCTTCTCACTGGGACCACAAGCTGCAGTTTAACCCAAGAAAGGACGATGGCTATGCCTTGAATGAAGTGGTGCAGCTCAGCTGTGCTGGGGAGTTTGCGCCATCTGTCCCACAGATCCAATGCATTTCCAGAGGGGCCGAGATCCTGTGGAATGAGAATGCCACCTGCAAAGGTAAGCACAGCCCTGCACCACCCTGACCCAGGGTCCTGAGCTGGTGACAGACCCTCTGTGACCTGGTCATGCACATGACAGTGCAGGCATGGGAGACCTGGACGCCTTGGCTTTCCTCATGTCCTGGCAGTGACAATGCTCTTTTTGTCTCAGCACCTTGCTGTAGGCACCTGCTGGGCTCTGTGCTCCTGGGGAGAGGAATCCTTCCCAGCCAGCATTTCTTGCCTCAGCATGGAGTAGGAATAGCTACAGGGGTTCTGCTTGTTTGCCTGGAAAGCTTCTCTAGGATTTGGGTTGTCTCTGGTGTGGGAGGCTGGTACTGCAGCATGGCTCACCTGCACATGAGGGAAACAAGAATATGGAGACTCAAACACCCCATGGAGGGGGTGGAATCCAAAGGAGGCTTGTGAGTCCTGGAAGTGGGGTGACACTTGTATGTGTTGGGATGAATAGTAAGACTGTCCTAAGACTCCTCTCATAACGTTCCAAGAGTTCTCCTCACCCAATGTTACCTCTGACAGGAACATGCCAAAGACCTGCTTGGTGGGACCCCAGAATCCAGCTGGCACCAGCCCGTGACAGTTACACAGAGAACGAAGAAGTGGCTCTCAGCTGCAGCAATGGTTTCCAGCCATCCTTCACCCACATCAAATGTGCAGACAGGGTTCAGGAGTTGAATTCTTCTGTATCTCTAAAGGGAGAAGTGTGGCTGGGGAGAAGGAGCGATGGTGTGTGGATTCAAGTCCAGGGGAACGTAGTGTGCATTGGTAAGCATGGTGTCAGGAAGTGCTTCCTACTGAGCTCTGTGGTCCATTTCTGTCCTGTTCATCCATCTCTGAGCTTCCATCATCACTGTGGCCAGGGATGCAATTCTGATACCATGTTGGGGCCACTTGCACCTTAGGCATTTGATACCTGAGACCATTCCCCTAATGAATTCTGGCATATCCTTGCCCACCACCTGCCCAGACAGGCCCCAGCCCCAGCTGACACCTACCCACAAGGAAAGCCCCATCCCAACCAGCCTTGCCAAGGTGTCCCATTGTAGCAGGTGGTTGGCTCCTTTCAGGGGCTAGAGGGGACTGCTGGGGATTGCTGAGGCACCACCACATACCCTGCTCCTCCTTGAAACCTCCCAGTCCAATTTATACCCACTTTCACCTCTGCCAGAAACATGCCAAAAACCCCTCTGGGACTTTGGACTCCAGCTGGCACCAGACCAAGAGAGTTATAGGAAGAATGAAGAAGTGAGGCTGAGCTGCCACAAGGGTTTCCAGCCAACCTTCACCCATGTCAAATGTACAGGAAAAGTTCTGTCTGTTATCAATGGAAAACCTGTATACAGAGAAGCTTGGAATGGAAGAGACACAAGAGGCAATTGGATCAACATTCAGTCCAAGTCCAGGGTACAGTGCCTTGGTAAGGAGACATCAGGAGCATTCCTGGCTTCCTTGCTCTGCCCTTCCTGAGCAGGGAAGGCAGCCTGGGCGGGCACAGGAAACTTCTGGCTCTGTGCTGCCTGGGCAAATGGCAGGTGCTGCTGAAGGCAGTGTGGAGACAGCTCCTGAGTCTGCCCTGTGCCTGCCCTGGGGTTCTGGGGTGCCCCGGTGGGGAGATGGTTGATGCAGGCTTTAATCCCTGGGGGTCCTGGCAGGAGGGAGTTTTGGTGCAAAGGTCCCTACTTTGATACCAAAGTAGCCATTTGGGCAGTAACTAGCACTGTCTGTGGGGCAGGGGCTCAGGGACCATGCAGGGCTTCTGGCTGTGTTCACAGGGGCTGGGTGGTGTGTGGGACACACAGGTCACCCCTAAGGGCTTCTGGCAAGAGCATGTGCCAAAAAGTCAGGGCTACAGTGTAACTTTTTCTAAAAAATTCTTTTTTGTTTCTTTTTTCTCTTTCTTGATTCTGCTGTACTTCTGTACTTTTCTCTCCTCTCCTGGATTTCTCAGTCTCCTCTGAGCTGAGCTCCTTGGGGTATTCCCTCATGGGGAATCCCATTTATCACAGTTCTCCTGGTCAGGACAAAAACTCCAAAGCCTGTTAGGATCTTGTTTCTCGTGTTTATTAGGATGTTATAACAAAACTTGGCAGGTCTCTCCAGACTATCTGCACAAGTTTACTTCAATCTGGCTCATTTTCTTCTGATGGTACAGAATGGCCTTGTGGCTCACTTTGGCCTTGAAAGCACAAAATGGCCCTGAACTACACAGTTCTTTTATCTTTATACCTATTCTTACCCAATTAACAATAGACACGTGTATTATTTTTCTTAATGATCCAACAACCCATCACCTGTGTGCTGCACTGTGGCATTTTCTAACTAATCACCTACTACTACCCAAAAACCTCTAGAAGAAGAACATGAAGAAGAAAGAAGAAGGAAAAGAAACAACATTCTAAATCCTCCATCTTGCCTTCTGCTTTCTAAACTAACTTAAACTCTAAACTTTAACTTTTTCACCCAGTGACTTAATAAAACTCTCTAATCTACACACACTTTTAGCTTTTTCTATCTAACTTTAACAGTTGTTTTCATGTATTACCATGAAAACGTGCTCATGAATTTCATGTTATATGAAATTCAGTGTTTTTCTGGATCTTAGAGTTAGGTATCAGAAACAAGGGTACACACTCTGTGTCTCAGACTCCAACAGGAGGTGTTGTAGGTCTGACAGGTGTTTGTGGCACAGGTGACAAGGGTAAAGGCATGGCCTCCTCCTCCTGGGCTGGTCACCCCTCCCTGTCCCTGCTGCATGCAGAGCCAGCTCTGGGCCTCAGACTTTATGCCTTCTCAGGAGGAATCAGTGTGTTTTCATCCTGCCTGAGGGACAAACAGGCCATCAGAGTCTCTGGGCAGGCTTTGTGCACAGTACAAACCCCTCATGGGTTCCTCTCAGTCCCTGACTCCAGCTCCTCCTGGCCCTTCCAAGGAGACCTGGGCAAAGAAGTTTGTAGTCCTTTTTGTCCTCATCCTCTTGCCAAATAATTGATGTGGAAGGGCAGCTCTGTGCAGTGTCCTGGTGGGCCAGGGAAGGGGATGCCCTGCTCCATCCCCTGGCATGCCCTGCAGAGCCACACTGCCCAGCTAACACTTTCCCATCTGTTTGGTGCAGAGAAATGCCAGAAACCCCAGTGGGACCCCAGGTTTATCTTTGACAAAGAACAGGCAACCTTCAACCCAAATGAACTGGTGAAGATGAGCTGCCCTGATGGGTACTGGCCTTCACCCATGGAGCTTAAATGTGTGATATTGAAGCCAAGGGAAGGTTCCGTGGTTCCTCGTAGTGGCTGGATAGTGAGGAATGGCACAGACACCTGGCACCATATGGAGGAGAATTTGACCTGTGTTGGTAAGTGAGCAAGCCAGACACTCTCCCAGTGCTCTGGGTCTGTCCTCCCCAGGCATGGAGAGCAATTCTGCATGTGTAGCACAGTGTCAGTGTCCTGTGCTCTGGGTGATTGGGGCATGGCAGAGAAATCCAGAGAAAATTCTGGATGCATCCCAGGTTTATGTCTGTGCTGTTGGCAACTCTGGCATGTGTCGTCTGGGAGAAGGCAGAATGTCCTTGTCCCCTCTGTGCTGGGGACAGGCAAGTGAGGGATTGGTGGCGTGGATGGAGTTTAATGTCAAGGCTTGGAGGGGAAGGAAGGAGTGATCCTCTCAGAACTTTCCCTTCACAGAAGTCCTCCAGGTTGACCCTGAGAGTCTGAAGATTTCCAGCACCAGCATCAAACTGAACTGGACCTGCATGCACCCTGACATGTGCCAGCATATTCGGGCCAGGTGCCGGCTGGAGCACCATCCCTCTTCAAACTGTGAGGCTAAGGAGGTGAAAGGAGAAGAGATACTACAAGGCCAGGAGGGAACATTCACCTGCTCCCCTTTGCAGCCCTTCACTGTCTACAGTGTCACCATCTCCCTGCTGCCTAGAACAATCCTGTACACACGGTTCCTCACGACAAAGGAAACGGGTATGTTTACCTGAAATGTCAGGATATCCTTCACCCTGAAGCTCAGCCAGAGCATCTGCTCCCTGCTGTGATGTTCCTGGGATCAGAGCAGCTTGCTGTCTGTGGGGATCTGGGGAAGGGGCTGTGCAGGGCCCTACAGCAGGACATTCCCCGTCCTCACCACACCATTGCTGACACAGAGGCACAACCAGCCTTTGTGGGGGACAAATAATTGCTTTCCATGCATGATCCTGTTCTCCTGTGCTTGCAGTGCCAGACAAACCAGAAAACCTGTTGATGGATGTCAGCACGGGGACCCTCAGGTGGAAGGCACTGCCCTCCTGCAAAGGGGAGATTATTGGATACCAGGTACCAGGAATCCATGTGGGGTGCCCGTGGTCCCTCTCACCTTGCCTGGAGCTCTGTGCAGGCAGCCTGAGGAGAGATGTGAGCCCTCTTTGGCCAGGGCCCACAGGCTGTACACTGCTGGTGTTCCTGGTGGGGCCAGGTCCCCTTCTTGTGCCCAGCCAGCAGTAGCAGCCTCTCTCTGCAGAGCTGCCCAGTGCAGAAGCAGGATGTTGGTGCTACTGTCTAGCAGCTCCCTGTCCTTCCTCCAGCTGAACATCACCACCATGAGAGCAGAGGACGGCGGCTTCCTCGGATTCAGTCAGGTGTTGGTGAACCAGTCTGTCTCTGAGTATGTGCCACCTAATCAGAGAGCTGGCAGGAAATACCTGGTGACAGTGCAGGGCCTGACGGCAGCTGGGGCTGGGGCTGCAGCAGAGCTGGAATTCAAAACCTACATCCAGGGTAATTGTTGTTCTGCCCTGTGCCTGGTTGGGGTGGCCTCTCAGGGGGTGAGTACTGAGTCTGGAGCAGCTTCCAGGTGTGTGTGTGCAAACGCCCTGTCTTAGCTCAGACAGGGGCAGGGAATGTGGGCACCTGGCTCAGCAGTGGGCATGAAGCTGGCTGAGTCTTTCCTGGAGAGCTTTCATTGGCAGGTCCACAGAGGAGCTGCACCGCTTCAGCCACTGCTTGTGCCTTTGATATCGGACCTGGCCCCTGCACTCCTCCACTGAAGAAGGTGACACCCATCCCTGCACTTGGGTGCACAGGTGGCTCAAGGTCAGGGAGCACTAGGGCTGCTGAGCCAGGGTCTGTGTCCTCCTGCTGTGTGCAGGATGGCTGGGCAGGCTGCCAGACCCTCCAGCTGGGGCCATGGCACAGGGCTCTGTGCCCCAGAGCCTCCCTCTGCCCTGCCCAAGCAGATGTGCAGGCAGGGGAACACTGTCTTGCTGCCTGT
Source organism: Parus major (assembly GCF_001522545.3). Taxonomy (NCBI): domain Eukaryota; kingdom Metazoa; phylum Chordata; class Aves; order Passeriformes; family Paridae; genus Parus; species Parus major. Next base: position 8,823,834 of record NC_031799.1, on the reverse strand, counting down.
CTCTGCAGCAGGGTCTGGACACACATTTCCACAGAGGTGCAGACACCCAGCAGCAAGGCTGGGGCCACTGCTGGTGCACGGCCCAGCCTGTGACACCCACTCCTCTCTGTGTGTTCTTTGAAGGCCCTTGGCCTGTGTCAGCAGTCATTGTAGTGGTGGTGGTGGTGCTGTTGATCCCCTTGTCTGCCGGGATCCTCTGGTTCCTGCTGTCCAGGTGAGTGCAGGAGATTTGGAGTCTCAACTCTGTCTCAGGCCATGTTGTGCTGTTTTTGGGATGGGGAGAGAGGGGGTTCCCCAGCTGCTCCCACCCTTCTCTGGGTGCAGAGGATGTAGCTGGCTGGTCCAAAGTAGCTCTAGGGCTCCTGGCTGGGGCTCTAAGTGACTTTCTGAGGGGTGGGACAGGGGCCATGTGTGCTGAGAGACCCTCTCCTGTTGCTGCTGTTGCAGCCACCACTGCTGTCCCCTGGGGTGTAGGTGGGCAATGCCTGCCAGGGCAGAGGGAGGGTGTGCAGAACTCTCTGTGCCACTGCTGCTGGGTTCAGCAGGGGCTGGCCCAGGTCAGCCTCTCCCTGACTCAGGAATGCCCTTTGCCTTCCCAGAAGAAAGAAGGCCTTGCCCAGCAAAGCCGAGGAGGATCACTACACAGGTAGGATCCCCAGCACAGAGGGGACTGTAGGGCTGGAGCTGGGAGGGGAGCAGGTGTATTTCAGGAGGGCCTGGAGGCATTCTGAGGTAGCTCCAGGCAGCCCAGCTGGCTTTGGCTGACCTGTCAGGCCAATGTGTCCCACATCTATTCCCAGCTGAGACCCTGCTCAGTAGCTTCTTCCAGCAGCTCTTGGTTCACTGCCATGCCAGTGAGAGCTGGGAACTGCTCCTCCTCCTCACTCTCTCTGGGGCAGGCAGCAGCTCTTCCCAGCCCTGCTGTCCTAGCGTGCATCCCAGGATGCCCTGGATCCCATCCAGCCCCTGGTGATGCTGCCTGCCTGAGGCTGCCCTGCTCCTTCTCCCACAGCCCCCTCAGGGTCCCTGAGGCTGTTTCTGCTCTTCTCTCCCCCACAGAGCTCCAGCCCTATGAGAATGTACATGAGGGTAATTACTGTGTGATGGAGACTTTCCTTGAGAAAGATGCAGGTAGGAAATGGGTTGTCCTGCCTGTGACCCCACATGGCACAGAGAGAGTGAGGACTGCCAGATGGTGATGCCAAGGGCATGCAGCAGCCTCTGCCCTTGGTTCTCTTGCTCTCCTCAGGTAAATGTGGCCAGGCTGGAGAGCCATCTCCCAAGCCCTTGCCTGTTCTGGAATCCTCAGGACAGTCAGAGCAGTGAGGAAGAAGAGCAGCTGGAGTAAACATCTGAGGCTCAATGGTGATGGCACTTGTCTTCTTGAAGCTTGGTCCTTCACCACTGTAAGCAGGACAATGAATCATCTCATGGATTATTGCTTCTCCCCAATTATCTTCATCAAGCTCCAGAATCCTGTGTCACAGCACAGGAGCAGCTCAAGGCATGGGATGACCTGCTTGTGCCTGCAAGGATATGTCCCAGTAGTTCTCCAGTGTTCTGGCATAGCCATCTCACCAGCATCTTGGTGCCTGCAAATGTCCCTTGAGAATGGAGGAGCTCACAACTCCTCTTTCCACCCTGTGTCCTTGTATCCATCTAGACCGTGTCCTCTGCTTGAGCTTAGCCTAGCTGTGCTGCCCTGGCCACTGTGCTGCTGTGTCTGAAACAACCAATAAATTGTTCTGGTTTGCAGGGGCTGCCTGGCCCACAAAAGCTCCCATCTTGTCATGGGTCCTCTTTGTTTTGTGTGTGAAAGCCTTGACTCCTTGAATCTTCATGGAGGAATTTGGAGTAGGATTTTCCAACCCCTGGCAGCTCCAAGGAAGCACACCAGAGGTGCTACATGCTGCCAGTGCAATGTTTTGGGTGGCTGCTTTCCCTCCTCCCCATCCTATAGCTAATACCATCTCCACTATCCACTGCTGGACCTCTGTGTTGGTCTGTGTCCTCCTCTGTGGGTGCTGGTGGCCATCTCCCATTTTGTGAGGTGCAGTTGGCACTGACCCTCTTGGGACATGGTGTCCTGCAGCCTTTGGGATCTGCTGGCTCTCAGCTGCTGCTGTCCCATCACCTCCAGCAGCCACTGTCTCTCACCTGTGGGACACCAGTGCCCAGTGCAGCCTGGATGCTGAGGCAGAGTCCAAAGGCTCTCCTTGGTGAGTAGATGGCAAATGGGGGGATCAACCTCTCTTTTCTCCAGCTCTGTGTGTTGCCTGTGATATTTCCATCTCCTTCTCCTGCCCTTGGGCACACACCCTGAGTTCCCTGGGCTCAGGTGTGACAAGCTCTGATTGTGCTTTTTACAGCCTTGAACACAGAGCTGTCATGGATTTTTGCTTCAGTGTTATCTCTCTCCCCTGTCAGACCTGCCAGTACCCAGTGCAGCCTGGAGGCTGAGGGGCAGCCTGAAGGCTCTCCTTGTAGAGAAGTACACTGACAGAACATAGAGCAATTGACTGTTCTCTTCTCCAGCTTTTTTTTTTCAGCCTGCTGTGATTTGCATGTGCTGGTAAAGACATGTTTTGACAGTTCATATGAGCTGTCTGTCCAACAGCTCAGTACCTGCAACTGGTCCCTGGGACCAAAATATCTCCTTCCTGTGAATTGCTGCTAGTGAAACGTGTGTGCCTGATGGAGCAGCCCTTTGTGGGTACTGGGCAGAGAGGAGAAGAGCAACTCAAAGCTGTGTGGTTGCTGCTGGTTGAGAAAAGGGAATGAGCAGGCTTGGGATAGGGGAGAACACCTGCCACCTCCCTGGCTACCTTGCTTCCCACTCCATCCCCCCACACCCAGTGATACCCAGGGCTGCCAGCCTCCTGACTCCACCTGTTCTGTGCAGGCAGTCAGTAAAGGTTTGTGGTTTGGACAGGGCTACCAGCTCCTGCCTAGTCCCCTCATTGCCCTTGTGAGGTGCTGTTCTCCGTGGGTGCTGAGCCAACTGCACCTTGTTGAGGGGAGCCGTGAGCAGGGCACCCTTCACCCTGGGCAGGAGTGTGTCCTGTGCATGTGCCACAGGCAGAGCTGAGGGACATGGTCTCTGTGCTCTGCAGCCCCCCATGTCTGATCACCCAGCCTTCTGGAATCTGAGACATCCCAAGTAGATGGGAGGTTCTGGAGGAAGAGAAAAGCGACGGCTGCTGAAGAGCAAAGGAGCATGGTTAAGTACTGTGAGTGTTTTCTCAAGCACACAGCTGGCAGTGCAGGGCAGCGTGGTCTGCACACTTGGGGACAGAGGAGAGCGCTTCCAGGCTGAGAGGGAGCAGGAGGAGGAGGCAGATGAGGATAGAGAAGCGGGGAAGGATGAGAGAGGGTGTGGGTGGAGTGTTTCTTTCAGAAGAGCCACGGACTGTTTCAGGCATTGAAGTACTCCTTGCAGTTCATGAGCCATTCCTATCCGTGCTTCTGACCAGGTCTTTATGTGGTTTCTCAAAGGTCCTCCATCTCCTGTGATCATTGAAGGGAAGTGACTCATCAGCACTCTAAAACCCACGCAGTGTCAGGAAGCACTTGGATATTACCTCAGAAACAGGAGTAACACTTATTGAATGCCCTGGTAACTAGAAGGGTTTTGGGAAGAAACTCTGGGATCTTGGTAACAAGGTTCTTTCTACTGAGTCCCAGAGACTGGATGCTTCTGGGGCAAAAAGATATCAAAAGGCAGAAGTGTTTACAGTGATGGGAGGTTCCCTGCCCAAAGAGGAAGTTTCCTGCATCTCACGAGGAGATGTGTCTGTTTCCTTCCTGTTGCAAGCCTTATAGTCAGATACGGATGCCTGGGCTCAGAGGCAGCAAGTGGGGCTAAGATTTCAGTCCTGTCTGGGGACTTCACACTAGGATGGCCCTGCAGTCACTGGCTCTGAGGTTTCTCCTGGCCTTTGCATCTCTACTGTCAGCACATGGCCAGGATGATTTTTTCAACATCCAAATAGTGCCCCAGGGAACAGGTAAGAAGCAGTTCTTCCTCTTGGAAGCTTCTGCTGCCTTTCCTCCTGTACACTGGATACTCATCTCCAGCCTGCAGCCCTGGGCTGGAGCCCAGACAGGCTCCTGAGGACTGTGTCAGCTGGGGAAGCCTCTGTTCCAGGGACAGGAGCTACAATGTTCTGTGGGAGAGACAGGAATGGCCTGGAAGTGTGGGGATGGGTCATGCCCTCCATAAAACCAGTTTGCCAGTCATTCCCTGGAGACAGTGGTCATGATTTGGGCATCAGTTCACACACTGTGAATCAGGGAAGGGTCTTCAAGGAGGTGTCACTTTCTGTACATATCCTGTCCCCAGGTGTGGCTGAGGGACACTGTGCCTGCTGAGAGCAGTGCAAGAGGGAGCTTGCTGCTGCTTTGCCAGACAGATGGACTGGGGAAAGATCAGTGGCTGAGCATTGGTCATGGCTGTGTGCTAGGGATCAAAGCTGCTGGTTGTGGTGCTCAGCTGGGCAAATCTGGTCTTTTGGCATCAGGGCTGTTTGACAGCAAAGCCTGAGCACAAGTGGTTTGTCACCATTTCCCTTTGTGGTAAAGTTGTGAGATCCCTTGTGTGCCCCTTTAAGAGAAGAGAGATTGTATTTTAAGCCCTTCAGGCCTTGCAAAGCTCCTTGCAGAGGCTTGAACAGGCAAAGGCTCCTTCCAGAAGCCAGTATCCTTCTCTGTAGGAATCACTGCCACAAAGCCTCCCCCTGCAGCACCGGACAAACTGCTGAGACCAGCTACTCAGCTTCTGGCTACTGAGCCTGGAAGATGGTGAATTTGGTGAGGAGGTGATGAGAAGAAGGAAGGGTTATGTCAGGAGAAAGGGGCAGGGGCGTTGGTAAAGCAGGAGATGTGAATGGAGAAGGCATTGCTCACCCCCTGTCCTGCTGCCCAGCAGTGTGGGGCAGGAGCAAAGCAGCCAAGGCACTGAGTGAGTGAGAACAGGGAGCCCAGGAGTGTAACAGGGGCATGGATGATCCCTGTGGCAGGGATGAGCCTTGGCTGAAGGGACATACATGCATGACAGCAGGAGTGGTGGTGCCATGGCCCAGCAAGTGCCACCTGAGCTGGGCTGGGGGACAGGCCTGAATGAGAGGTTGGAGGGAGTTTCCCAGGGCAGGGATGATTGGGAATCTCCTTGCTGTGGGCTATGGAGAAGGGAATATGGTGCCCACGGACACAGGTGTGAATGGGGCAGGTTCATGGATGAGTGATCCTTCACAATTTCCATGCATAAGGAAAGCCCCTTCCCAACAAGGTCACATCCCAGCAGATGGATGTGTCACCTTCACTCTTCCTTCAGAGGCTGGAGGGGTTGCTGGGGATTTGTCTCCCACCTCTCATCTGTATCTCATCTCCTCACCTCCGGCCCAAATAACACCCTCTTTCAGCTATGCCAGAAATGTGCCGAAGGCCCCTGTGGGACTCTGCACTCCAGCTGGTGCCAGACCAGCAGAATTATAAGAAGAATGATGAAGTGATGCTGAGCTGCCCTGAAGGTTTCCAGCCATCCTTCAGCCATATCAAATGTTCTAGTGAAGTCCAGTCCTTCACTCGTGGGAAACCTGTATACAGAGAAGTGTGGACTGGAAGAAACTCCAGAGGTGTCTGGGTCCGCATTCGGTCCAGTGTGGAGTGCAGTGGTAAGGATCAGGAGCCCTCTTGGCTGCCTTGCTCTGCCCTTCCTGAGCAGGGAAAACAGAGTGTGGTGCACAGCGGGTTTTGGGCTCTCTGCTGCCCAGGGAAATGGCAGGTGTCAAGTCGAGCCTGCAGGTCACCCCTGGGGGTCTGGGTGATAAAGGTGTCCCTAAGGACTTCTGCCAAGAGCATGTGCACAAAGGAGAAAAGCATGGGAGAGGGATCTGTGGTGGATTTTGTGGCCAGCACATGGATCACAGGATCACAGGGCTTTGCTCCCTGTGTCCCCTCAGATGGTGTGGCTGTGAGTAACACAGCTTGCTCCATGTGGGCTGGGCTCTCCAGGTTCTGGGGCATGGTGGGTTTAGGCTTAGCACCCTCTTCTCACAGCTTAGGGCATTCATGTTCCCTCCAAGGGAGAACAGTGCTGTACCTGATGGGCTGTAGAGATTCTGGGACACACAGACACCTCTGTTTTGAATAAATGGGGAAAACTGCTTGAGCAGTAGTGGTCCACTCGTTTGCCCACATTCATTCCTGTCCAACTCCTCCTGCTCCCCTTTGGGAGAGCTGCAGTGACCACCTTCAGTCTCACTTTCCCTCCCACTGGGCTGGGTGATGAGCAAGGTCCTTTGACTGCACCATCCTTGCATGCCTGGGCTGGGAAGGGAATAACGTGACCTTCTGGCAATTTTTCCTTCACAGA